>NW_023458862.1:42044-55787 GCF_013731165.1 Rhagoletis pomonella | reverse complement strand
AAAAAAAACTGCTGGCATCCACGCTGTATTTGACAGATTAACCAGTTTTTTTTTTGATAATTTAACAGGTTGCATCATTAAAGTTGAGGAACGAAACTAATAAAACTCTTAGCCCCTAAAAGGTTAATGCTAACAGTATGTTAGTTGTACGTGACGTTAAACAAGACAACGTGCTTACGTCGTAACCATATGATTTGATAGCGAATGTCATAGAGGACATCAAAAGCCAAATTGAACAACAGTGCAATAGATTTGAGACATATTTGAGAGAAATACTTAAAATTAAATAGCACGAAGATGGTCAAGAAGATTTTGATGATCTGTTTAGGTATGCGGAGAAGTTATTGTCGCGATTCTTTTAATGTAAGTTTCATTCATTGCAGGTAATATTTGCCGTTCTCCCATTGCCGAGGCGGTAATGATTGACACAATCGAAAAAAGCCGGCGCCTCCGCTGATTGGAAAGTGGATTCTGCTGCAATTGGCGATTGGCATCGTGGCAATCCACCTGATCATCGAGCATTGAGCACAATGAAGAAACATGGTTTACCCTACAACAATCGAGCCCGTCAAATAAAGAAGCAAGATTTTCATGATTTTGACTACATTTTCGGCATGGATGAGGAAAATATGGGCGATTTGCGGTCGCTAGCGCCAGCGAATTCCAAAGCTAAGTTGCTAATGTTAGGTGATTTCGGGCTGGATAAAAGTGATCGCATCATCGTGGATCCTTACTATGTGAGTGGAATATTGAAGCAATTAAACTAAACTATGTTTGCCGATGAATATGTAACATTGTATACTTTTTCAGCAACGAGGCGATGCTGGTTTCGAAAAAGCTTATCAGCAATGCGTTAAAGCGTGTGCGGCGTTTTTCGAACAAGCTGTGGCTGGTAAGGTTTAAGAAGAAAGCAATTGAATCTAAATTAGTAGGCATGTTAATAGTGAAATTAAATGTTCAATGCACGAAAACCAGCTGATATACGTGATATATGCAAAACCCCTTTTGTGAAAGCATAAGAAATAAATAGATATTTTTTAAAAAAAAGAAAATGCAAACAAAAATTGTGTTTTTGCCAAATAACTTATAGTATAGGGCGAAGCACAGTGATGCAAAGAAGTGCAAGTAGTTATCAAAATTATACCACGACAGTCGGGTCTACGTAATCAGAACGACGCAGATTTTTATCTGGCAAAGCACTGTCACCATCATTTTTCCAAACTCAGCAACATCAAAAATACATAGGCGGAACGTGTTGGCGAAGAATTATAGGAACTAAGTATGGTTGCATGCCATACATGGGTTGATTGGAGGCCCTACCCCGAATAGACCCATCAAGTTTTGCTATTTGTGGGATGAAACGATTCGACCGCCATTTCATAACTGGAAACACAAATTGAAGGATAATGGTGATACCCCAAGTTCATAGGAAATTCTTTTAAGTGAATAATTTTTCACCTTTTTTCATCTGAAAATTTTCCACTGTTTCAGATTTTCTTTGATTTTCTTTTTGTGAAAAACGAAAAATATAAAAGTCAGCAAAATTTCTTATGTAAGTTTTCGCTTTATTTGATAAATCGCCTCTAAGAAACATGCTAAATTATATTCATCATGAATATTGTTTCCCTAACTTTAGAATATTAAATTTTAATAGTATTTGATAAAATCGAAACATGAAGTCCTTGAAAATCCTATTCGTTTGCATTGGTAAGTTTAGATTTACGGATTGAGATATGTATGTACGTATGTGTGTATGTAAACAGGTGTTGAAATTAACAAAAGTCTTGTACGCAGGCAATACTTGTCGTTCGCCAATGGCGGAAAGCGTCATGAAGCACTGGGTACAAGAATACGATCTCAGCTGGGAAGTGGACAGCGCTGGCCTGAGAACGTGGAATGTAGGCCGTAAGCCAGATGATCGCTGTATCAAGGTACTGGCAGAGAATAGCCTTACAACAGATCATGTGGGAAGACAGGTAATATACATGCTCCATACTTGCTGAAGTACATTGTCTACAACCCAATACATTTCGAATGCCTCATAGATTACCATAATGGACTTCTACAACAATGACTATATTCTCGCCATGGATGAGCATAATTTGCATGAGCTAGAAACCCTTGCGAAGGATTCCAGCCAACAGCGTTGCGCAAAAGTCGAATTACTGGGAAAGTATATTGACCGCGCTGAAGACCAAATTATACGTGATCCCTATTTTGTGAGTTATTCATGCCTATTACGGTATCCGACGGATGCCATCCGCACGGATCTAATCAGATTCGCACTGTCGGAATAAGCGAGTGCGAAGGATTAGATTCGTGCGAATGGTATCTGTCGGACCGGAATAGGTCTGTTTCCGAGGGATCCCATTCTCATGAATCTAATCCTTCTCATTCGCTTGTTATGACAGTGTGAATCGGATTAGATCCGTGCGGATGGCATCCGTCGGATACCGTAATAGGCATGATTTTAATTAAAATAGAAAATACTTTTATTACAGAGGTAAACCTTTTTCTCAATCTCAATTTCAGTGCAATTCAATAGGTGGCTTTCGATGCGCTTTTCTGCAAATAACCGAAAGCTGCCAAAATTTCATAGCGGAACACATGTATACTGATTAGAAACACTTTGGAAATATTTAAAATTGTAAAACGTACCTTAAATGCATGCTTAAATGTACAATGAAGTAGTCATTCATAAATTTCATGTAAAAAATATATCGCAGGAGTTATAATTTAATTTTATATTCATCTAAAAAACGTGTAACTACAAATGAAAACACCTACATATGTATATACATCTATACTATATGTATGTATCTAAGGACAAATTACACTACTTCCCCGCTAATGACACGATCCAGAAATGCGGACCAATCACTCTGCAACTGCGCATACGCATACTCTTTCTCCGTATCACTCAACGCCGAGTACTTAATAGAATTCCACACTAGACTCTTGAGTGTTTTCAAGCCAGCATTACTCGGTGCGAAACTCATAATCGCGTAATAGAAATCATAACTCAAACCTTTAGCATTCCAAAAACCCGGATCGTCATTCGAGATTACTAACGGTATATTCTCGGACATAAAGTAGCCACCCGGATGATTTCGCAAATCCCAAACTAAATTCAACACCTGATTCGAGAGCGGACTAATTTCGAGCGCAATGTCACGCTCTTTAACGGCCTTGCTAAGCAAGGGATGCTTCATCAGCGAATAACCATGTCCAATGCGTGTGGTATTCAAAAGAATAGCATCGACTAAATTCAAATCCACTGACGAGCCCAGCCAATCTGCAAGGAGAAATAAGAAAAGCACGTATTCCTTCGTTTGTAGTTAACGGTATTGATTTGAAACTCACTTGTTTCCCCGGCGTGAAAGAAATACTTTGCAGACTTCGGTAAATTCTGTAAAATGGACGCAAACGCTTGCAAAGCTTTTCCCTTATCCTCCTGTCCGATCAGATCAAAACCGATAACGAAATCGGGATATCGTTCACTGTGAGGAGAGAAAAATTATTTAAACATGACTGTATTATTTCTTTTTCAATTCATTTATAATTGTA
Organism: Rhagoletis pomonella; assembly: GCF_013731165.1. NCBI lineage: Eukaryota > Metazoa > Arthropoda > Insecta > Diptera > Tephritidae > Rhagoletis > Rhagoletis pomonella. The sequence goes on along the minus strand of NW_023458862.1, from coordinate 52,220 downwards.
TATTCGTTGCACTCACTGGAAGTCTTTGAATGTTTGGAAAGCTTTAAACATTTTAACATCATCTGAGCCACGATGCGCCACATAGATTATTTTTAGACCTAAGAAGCTGGGGTGTGAACGCTTGAACTCACCTATTAGCTCTAAAAGAATGTCGGCGGCTTCGTACTCAGTTGCAACTGTGGTGCCATTAGCGCCATAAAGCTGAAACAAAAATATCAGGGCTCGTTATTTATTTTTTTTTGTAGTGAAGGCTTTTAGACTATTAGCCGTCAAGGTCATTTAATGGCAGGCCTATGGAACGTAAACTTTCGATGGGGCCAAGCCAAAGAAAGAATCGTGTTAATTGGGGTTCGCCGATCTAAAGGTGGTGTCGGTAAAGATCACAGCACTACAACAGCACTTAACGCCATAAATACCCAGATAACATGTGGCCTAAACCGCAACCGCCCCTAGTAGCGTTGAACTTGTTGAAGGCGTTTGACACCGTCTGCCATTCCACGCTACTAGAAGCCATTGAGGCATCCTCTCTACCACAGGGTTCTAAACGATGGTCGGCGAATTATATGAGTGGTAGACAGTCGTCAGTAATCTTCCTGATCTCATACGCTGACTAATGCTCGATATTGGCGTCTGGGAATGGAATTGATGACCTCTGCTCAAAAGTAAACGGCTATCTCCCCAGACTCTCGCTTTTTCACTGCAAGGAGCTTAGCACTCTCCCCAACGAAATCAACGGCGGCCGTCTCCACCACTTGGACGAAGGAGGTTAGGCTTCAATTAGACATTCACGTCGATGGCACACCAATTCCAATAGTGAATAACACAAAAACTTTAGGGGTCACCTTTGAAAGCCTGCTCTCCTTTTCCATGCACAAAACCGCAGTTGTCAACAAAGTACAGAGCCGCAACAAGGTCCTCAAGTCGCTCGCCGGCAGTACCTGGGGCAAAGACAAAGAAACGTTGTTGGTAACATACAAGGCAATTGGCCGGCCGGTTCTAAACTATGCTGCGCCTGTTTGGTCGCCGGGGACTCATTGGACACAGTGGACGGAGCTACAGACTTATCAGAACGCCGCACTCCAGACAGCAACAGGGTGCTTTCCGATATCGCCTAAGCACCACCTACACAGCGAGGCGCAAGTGCTTCCTAAGCAATTTGTGGTGGGATGCCACAAACGTGAGCACCCTAACAGACCCTTGCTCTAGGAGCAGCCTCCGCCCAGGCACGACAGGGGGCACCGACGACCTACTGCCGAGTGATCAACGGCATTCACAGGTAGTCGGTCACCCGGCCTATGAATGCCGTAATCGGGGCCAAATAACAATAAAATAACCTGTGGTAGACGCGGAGCTTCAACTGCCAAGATAGACTCGCGTTACTCCGTCCAGTTACCGTGTGCAGACTCCTCGCACGACGCCAACCCCGAAGTACAGTGCGAATGGAGCCATTTCTGGGATATGCAGTTTAAATAGGTTTGTGGGTTTGAGTTTGATACAAGCCGAAGGATAAGCATACCGTCACTACACACGAATAAAGGCGCGCTAGTGTTTTGACGGCGAATAAAGGCGTTTAAAAAAATTTTGCGAAAAAACATGCTTATGAAAAACCTTGGCGAAGTATGTTAAGAGTCTTTGACGCTGAAATTTTTTTTATGCGTCTTTTTTCGCCGTCAACTTTTGAGCTCGCGTCTTTATTCATGTCTAGTGACGATACGGAATAGCCCGGATGCAATATGTTGCTCTGTGCTGAGAAAGATCTAGGCAAAGTTAGATCGCCGAAACAACAGGCCTAGGTCGGATACAACCCGCATGTTTCACATTAACTCACCGGTTTGAATTTCATGCGTAGCTCCGCGTACATTATATTATCCTCGTACATCTCTTCCATCAGCTGCCAGTGAAACATACGAAAAACTGGTTCATAGCCTATGGTATCACTTACAGTGTCGAATATGTCTTCGAATCGTCGCCAAACCTTGTTCTGATCATTGTATTCAACTGCAAAAGAAAGCTAAAGAATAACCGTAAATGCTTACAAACTACATGGCTACACATCACTTACGTTCCGGCAAACGCGAGTACAAACTAAGTTTAGTTCCCAAAAAACTATCATATCGACTCCTTGAGAGTGTGCGCTCACGCTCCTGCTGCACATTGTAGTAAACCGAGCGGCAGCCATGTTTCTTGGCGTCCTCACGGAAGCTCAGCACAACACTGCCGCGCGCAGTGAAGCATTTCAAGAGACCAGGCGTGTAGGTGAGATTTCCGATTAGCCAATCGACGGAAACCGCAGGAGTGCGGTGTACGTGCAAAATGGCGCCCTTCGGCATGGCTTGTAAGAATTTGAAAACATTGCTCTGTTCGATGAGCGGCTTGGCTTTGAAAAAGTGCAACGCCGGTGCGTGTTCGTGCGGATTTTGCATGCCGTAAGTGAGTTCCATTAGTTTGTGGCGCATGAAAATTTGATGTACCGTCAACTCATTTTCGTCAAGCTGCAAGTGACCGCCAGTGAGAAGGAGTTGCTCAGCTTGGATGAGTTGGTCACGTTGTTGTGCGTATTCTGGGCGGGAAATTATGTAAGTAAGGATGATAAATATCGATTGTCCTCTGCAGTAAAGGCACAACTCAAAAATCAAAAAAAAAAAAAAATCAAAAAAAGAACACAACCCTTCCTACTTTTGAGTGTACAATCTTTACTATTTAGTTTAGTAATACTCACTGCTTACTTAAGTAAGGATTAGACATGGATTACACAAGGATTTGAGGCATGAGACACTTAACAATTGGAAGGGTTTTGTTTTGTTGAATTTTGAGTTGTGTCGATATTACAGAGAACCATCGATATATTTAAGTATAAAGGTATAAGTACGTATGTAAGTATGTGTGTAGATACGTACTTAACGTATTTGGCTCATCGTATAAATGATCTGCGGTGAGAGATTTCTGATACAGTATGCCACTAATCGCAGGCTGCGGCGCCACAATCTCCTGTGTTGGCGCTACCACACGTGCAGCTGGAATGCAAAGTGATTTAGAAACCTATGCACATATGAGACATTCTTCGTCAGCTGAAGCCCACAAAACTACGGATCCAATCATGGATCCGCCATTTGGAATTTAAAAAAAAATGCATGGCCAGCTTCACCATCAATGACCCCAAAAACCCTCGAGTACCTAACAAGCTTCGAGCTTATTCAATAAATATATAAAAAGTTTTCCGCCATATATAACCATAATAAATCAGTTGACGAAGAATGCCCCATATGTATGTATGTATGTACATTTCTTTATGCAAAAATTATATTACCGCATTGATTAAGAATTTGCAATAGTACAAGTAGGCAAAACTGGATGGCGGCCATTTTTGACGTAGGAGTCATGATGTACCAAACCTAAAAGTAGGAGATGTTGGAAAAAAACTTTGGATTAGTTCATATTACCGAAGCATCAACATAAACATACATAAAAATAAACGATAAAAATACCGTTGAGTCTTATCCTAAATGGATACAACCAAATGCATTTACACATAAAGTACAATAAAAATGCTAACCTTGACCAACAGCGAACTCATGTAATAGATCGATTAACATTTGTGGCCTAAAGGTTCATGCTCGCATTAGAAACTGGTTAATTAATAATTAAAAAAAAAAAAACAACAAAAAGTGGATTGGACATTTCTATGTAGGTGCATACACTCATAGCGCGAGCCATGTAACAGGTATGTATGTAAATATTCGGCTTTTTTTGCGATTTGCCAAAATGATGCGTAATTGGTAAACACTTTTTTAGGCAACGCAGTAGCGAAGCAGCAAGGCGAGATTCTGCGTTCAATAAACCCAAATGCATAAACAATTCTATTTTTTCAATTTTTTTTTATTTATTTTTTTTTTTTTGCAAATAAGAATAAATTAAAACTCGAGATTTTTACTACAAAAAATTTTTTACAAAAGCTTCGTTAAATTTTGGTACGACAAAGTGCAGGTTTTAAGTAGCTACGTCTTACAATTAATTTTTGCCAATTTTTTTTTTGCCAATTTTTTTTTGCCAATTTTTTTTTTTCATGCAAGTTTGGTATGCTCGACAATTTGTTAATTGAGAAGAAAATGAGCAGCACTTTATTATACTAAATTTTAATGAGTTACAAAACTGCAACCAAATTTTTTTCTAAAGGTTCTGATTAAAAAGTTTGAAATTTTGATGAAAATTTGTGGAATTAATTCATGAATGTTAGGAATAGAGCTTTACTTAAAAAAAAATATAGTAAACATTAAATAAACAAAAGAAAAATAGCCGAACCATGCTAAAATGTAGAATCCTAATTTGTAATTTGGTCACTGTATGTGCTCCTCGATTCGAAACACAGCCATTCAGACTGCTGCATAGCCATTTTAATGAGCTTTTAAGGCGTCGAAATACCGAACCCCGAATACGGAACAAATAATAGTAAACTAAAAATGCTTAGGAAAATCTACTTTTTTTGATTTTTCCTGCTGCTAACCCCCAGAATTGAAGAATATCAAAAATAAGGGGACAAGTGTGTGTTAATAACCGATAGTCCTATCTGTCATTTACAAAAATTAATAGGGCTGTTCATAATCGTGTGTTAAAGGTGTTAAAATAAAGCTTTAACCCCTACACATTTCTGGAAAAAGTTGGCACCTATCTACAAAATTTACCATTTTCTATCACTTGCAATCATATCGCGTCGCATCACATCACGCCTTACCTCACACTATATCACCATCACTTCGCTTTCACTCGCTTAATATCATTTGTTATCATATCAAATTGCCTTAAATTGTGTCGCAAACAGCTAATCAAATGACATCACATCATGTTTATATTTTATTGTAAGCACCTGTAATGACGAACAATTCTTTGCTGATTTGAATGGCGTTTTCGAGTCTGCAAAAAAATGTTGCCTTCTCATTGCCCTCTTCTTAGTATTTGTGCGTAGAGGTCAAAGAGAAGGTAACCTTTTTTTGGTAGAAACGAAAACGCCATTAGATAAATATGGAAATTGAGGCAATGCGCGTTTTATTATTTGCATATTTGGTGGAAGTCATTGTGCTATAAATTTTTTACCAAAAGTTCAAGTGCAACCATTAGGTTAATACATATGTATGTATGTATAAATGGATATGCTATTTGATTTTGTTGAGCACTACAAATCGAATATAAACAAATTCTGTATAAATTATTTGCCTGCGAATTCGGCATTTCGGCATAAAAACTGAGAACCAAAGAATTTTAAATAGAACAATGGGTCACTCCATGTAGAAGAGAAAAACTAGAAATAATTTTTGTCTAGGAAAACTTTTACTCTTTACTTATTTTTTTAGTGACAAAGATTGTTACAAAGGACTTTCCAGCGAGGAAAAAAATCAATGGCATAAATTGCGCATAAATCTGTGATAACAGTAAAGCATGTATAATAATTCTTATTTTACTGTTATAATAGCTCAGAAATATATATTTTAAATATTCATATTAAACCAGTAGAGTTAATTTTACTCACGAATTATGTATTCTTAATAGTGACTCGTCCCGCCCGTCACAAAATACTCTCCCACCCGTCACAATCTAAAAGAGTTTTTTTATTTGCTGAGATAGCGCGTTTTCGAATCGGCAACCAAGATAGGGTGGTCCTCCATTCAGCCATATGTACATTAGGGTATTTCACCAACAAAAAATTACTGTTTTCATATCGGGATGATAGAATTTATATTATCTTAACACTTCCGCCAAAATATTTCGGAAACGTGTTTAGGGCATTCCCCTAAACGCGAAAATATCTCGAATACAGCGATTGCGCTGGCTTGGACATGTTGAACGCATGGATGACGGCGCTCCGGTGAAAAGATCCTTCGACTCCGCACCCATGGGTGGACAACGAAAGCAAGGGCGCCCACGAACGCAATGAAAGGACCAAGTGCAGAAGGACATGTCTGCGCTCGGGATAACCAACTGGCGCAAATTCGCACAGGAGAGAAGCAATCGGAGAAGGTTTTTGGTCTCGGCCCAAACCGACGAACGGTTGTAGTGCCAAATAAGAAGAAGAAGAAGAACTCATACAACTTACATTTTTCACTTTTTCGTGGCATTTTAAATATTGCTTTTGTATTAACTTCAGCTGATACCATGTATTAACTATACAAAGAAACCCTGAGTCAAATTTCTGAATTTTGGAACTGTTTACGAGGCTGCTAGAAGGTGCCTTCCCAAAAACATTCTCGAAAACTCGAGTTTTTCACTTTTCGCGTTAATTAAAATTTACGCGAGCTGGACTGATTTAGAAATACCTTGTAAGCCTAAACTCTTAATCTATCATCTGAGCATTTTGTTTGTGAGCAAAATATTTTTATAAACTCATTTTATTTATAAACTAGCTTTTACCCGCGCGTTCCTCCCCACGTCTTTATACAAATGTGAAAAATAGTTTAGGTAAAGATGTATTTTATTTCTGCTATAATTTTACTATAGGAGCGTACTGAAGGGCGGTTGTATGTGTTATATAATGAAATGTAATAATAACTTTTGGCACAGCAGGTGTTTTTTATTTACTTTAAAATATCTCCAATAAATAATATATCGTCGTTTGAAGTACAAACCCGTGTATAAACAAAATGCAAAACCGCGTATGTGAGGTTGCATAAATTATTTTCTAGATAGTAAAAACACTCATATTTCAAAATGGTCCTCTTTTTTTATAAAACAATCGCATAGATATGTCTGCATACCAAGTTTCACGTTTATGAGACTTGTGGTTCCGAAGTTATAGTTGATTAAATATTTCACGCCTACGGGAGGTGCAACGCCTCCTTTTCCAATTCCGCCCGTCTTTTCCTAGGAGTATGGAATTAATTTCGTTTATCTCGACACAAAGTTCCAGCAATCTACCACAAATATTTTAAGAGATATACATACAACATGAAAATTTTAGTTAGTATGGGAGGTGCCACGCCCCTTTTCCAGTACTGCCAATTTTTCTCTATGCCTTTAACCTTGCCGGGATAAAAACAAATAAGTGTGCAAAGTTTCGTGCGATTCCGTGCGCGGTTCAAAACTTATAAGGTAATAAACAAACAGACATTCACATTTATATATGCAGATGGAAAAAAAAAATTTTTTTTTGGTATTTACAAATCGGTCAAGTTCACGTAAATCTTAACATTTCCGAAATATTTTAGTGCTATACGTAATAAATGTTACATTCCAATAGGAAACAACACCATTTTTTTTTTTTTTGTATGGAGAGTAAAATAGAAATATACATTTTTTCGTAGCTTTCATGAATACCCTTAGTGTTTTCATTCTGCTCGGTCAAACACACTTTGTCTTTGATAACTATTTTAATTAAGTCACTTTCGATTTTGGTAACTTTTTTGGTGTTAACAACTTAAATATTCAATTCCACACACGAAGTACTAAAATTTTTCGATGTTGTAAATATTTGTTACACAAATTACACAAGTGTTTTTTTTAAGACAAACAATTAAATTACTACAACGTAATACTCCCACTAAACTATATACATATTGTTTTTGTTGTTATTAAATGCTAGTTACAACGTTTATTTGTTATTTTATGTTTCTTACAAAATAGCTAAGTATTTTTGTACGATTTTTCTCACTTCATTGCACTACTTACATAAATTAACTAATTACTTGCGGCGTTATGCTAGTTGCGTATTAGCTGCGACTTTCTACTAAAAATTAGTTGTGCTTTCGACGATTGCCGTTTTTAAACTGAAAGGAAGCACCAAAGGTCTCGGTGTTTCGTTTCATTTTAAATTGGTCTGCGTTAACCAATATATTTGCAATATTTAGCACCATTTCATTGAAAGTGGATTATAATAACACAAAGTTACAGCAAATATGTATGCATGTACGTACGTATGTATGTATGCGCGATTCTATTCTTGATTTTAGCATTTGTTGGAGAGCCTGTTTACTTACATACATACATTCACATTCACATTTACATTGCCAGAATCCACATGCACGCATAGATACATAAGTGTGTAAATAATTTTTGCTAAATTTGCTGAAACTTGTAAATATTGTAAATAATTTGTTTTTTTTTTATTTCATTCTCATCGTAAATTCTGTAATTTCACTGCACCAGAAATTCACTCGCACACAAGTAGATTCGTATCAAACCGCCTGAATTATAATAACGGTAAATGCGTGCTTATATTTAATAGAAATGAAAACCACGATCGGCTTTGCTTGCAAAACGGGCTGTATGTATGTATGTATGTAAATATAAGAATTCGTTTTTTTTTACTAAAAATATTTTTCTTTCAATGCTGACATTCCGGAATATTTCGGTTTTACAACGTTGTTGCTTGTATATAACCCACAGCTAAAATGGCCGAAAGTATTCGACTTCGATCCCTTTCTCATTCAAATTTTTATTTGGCGGTTGATTATTTTGTATGCTGTGTAGCTCGTTGTTAGGGATGTGAAGCTTGATTTGCAGATAATCGCCGCCATCTTGAAAACAAAGGTGATCAAGGTTTTTTTTGTCTATTGCAGTAAAACATTCATTTTACGGACCCAACCAAACCATAGTCAAAAGTAAATATTCATACCCGTTGGTCAAGTTTTGGTTAATTTAGTTGTAGTGGCTGTAATCATCCAGACTCTAGATGACGGGCACTCGTAGGCCTGGTGGCCCGTGGTGATACCATTTTGGCTCCTTCCTAAGTCAAGACAGGTAGTGACCAATAACGATTGCACATTGATTCCTCGTCATCCCACAGCTGCGGCAGTAGTCGGTTGCTGGACATGTAGTTCTCCTAGCATGTATATCCACTTAGCCGTCGCCAGTGAGAGAGCTCCACAGCCAACATAAGTTGGGCATGTTGTAAGAGGTAATTATCCTCTTTACTCTGTATGACTTTTTTGTGATACTTGGTACTTGAATCTTGAGGTCAATTGTTTCATAAGACGACTTCACGACGTAAACCGCCCATAGCTCCCCTTATCCCAAATCGTGGAAATAATTATTAAATTAGTTGAAGCCATCAGAACTATCGTATTGTCCTCACGACATGTGGTGTTCTGGAATGACAACACAACAGAATCCATTTCGGCAATAAGTGCCTATATAAAGGTGATTCTCTCCAAGGATAGTTAAATACAGTAATTGTACTCCATGGAGCCTTAATATGGTGGCTTAAACTCACGAGATCGAGAGCGCTCGGAAGTCTGCAAAGAACAACAATAAGCACCTCGAGACGAAGTCGTTTTTGCAGCAGCAATACTTAAGTAATGGAGCTCATGGATAGAGGAAATTGCAGACCATTGGACTGTTCTAGACACATTGGGTCTTGATACCCATCAGTAGTACCGACTACTTATTGTATAGGCTCAATCATCTTCGACAAGAAATACAAAGAAGTGTAGAGCGAGAAATTTCTCATCTGAACTGAGGCTCAAGACATCTTTTCCACTCCCCTATCAGAGCAGTGAAAACAAAAAAATGATGGTTACTTAGGAAGCACCTCGGGGTCTCACTCAAAGAATTACAAAGAAGAAACAAATCTGCATATATTCATCTTTTCTGGCAGTCAAGAAGCCTTGAATACTCACCCAAATTTATAGAATTCAACTTGAATGGGTGACTTGACTCAAGATATTGAGAGTAATTTCAATGCTGACGAATTACCAAGGAAATGTTCGACTAGCACAATGCTTCTGGGAATAGCCTTGATTGGTAAACATACTACTTACAGCACCTTTAAAAAATTTGTTTGAGATTAAACTCCGCTAATAGCCAATGAACGATGGAACAATATTTGGTCCAGTAAAACCTCCAGAAAACTCTATAACAGAAAACGCACGCGGTTGGTCTTAAGTTTAAAGATAATAGAAATATCCTTCCTTATAAAGACACGCGATGAAACTGTGGTCGAACACAACGAAACATTGCCGCAAGGACTTATGTAAAAGAAGAACAAAATGTTCAACAGCTTTTATGCCAATGCCTGGTTTTAGGAAGAAGCATATTAGGTTGGCCTTGCAAACAATTCTTTTAAGGATAGCACCAAAAAAAAAAGTGATTTGTATCCCAATGGGCCTTTCAACATCGAAAGGGTTTGATAACTTCATATTGTGTCACAGCGGGCTAATATTGGCCCGCTTCCGAGAGTTCTACTCCCCAAAC
>NW_023458862.1:0-22044 GCF_013731165.1 Rhagoletis pomonella | reverse complement strand
TCCCTGCAAAAAATGGGACTAACCCGGGATGACTCCGGGACCAATCGCAAAGGAGCATGCGACTAATACCACTTTCGATCTCTTTATATGGAATGAACTGATCGCTTTTGTTCGAGCATGTCCTATGAGAAGACTAATTGTTCACCTTTATACCCGAACGGGTAAAAAAGCGACTAGTCACTTTTAAAAAATAAAAATAAAAATTTGCGCCAGCTGAGATTCGAACCGGGGTGCTCAGTTTTGTTAGGCGAATACTCTCTCTGTGTGCCAACGCCGCACATGAAATTTCATTGACTAAGTGCGTACATATCATTAAATCGTTAATAGTACCCGTTAGAGATGAGTTGGGGACTAATTGATCTCCAATTATACCCATAAGGGATGAGTCGAGACTAATTGGCCTCCATTAGTACCCGTATAAGACTAGTTGCGACTAATTAATGCCCAATTGTACCCGATTGAGAGTAATCTCGGAATACTCTCTATAGAGATTTGTTGCACAATTTTTTGCAGGGGTGTTAGTTACAACGACATGACTTTGGCATGAATCTAAATGACTCAACAGCGTGTAGTCGGAAGACGAGTCAACACGTACACAGAAAACTCGCAAGTCAGACACACCATCTATTCATGGAGCCTAAATATGAGATATTTTTTCTACATAGTAATATCAAAGTTATTCTTGTCTTTAAGCAGGCTTTAGGCCAGGCATGCCCAGCGCAGTACACTTGCTTATGGAGTTCTAACAGCAGGGATGACGGCTATAGACTATTGTATTTAGCGTTCTACTCTCAAGCTTGCTTTGAGATCATTGATGAACAAACGGAAGACTTTGGGAATGCTAGGGATACAAAGGCGGAATTGTCAATATGTATGTATGAAAGTATGCAGTATGTGCTAAGCACTCTAAATAAAAAATTACACAAAAATGTGTACATTAGGGTGGTCCAAAAATTTTAAAATTTTCAGCTATCACACCTAGGATTCTCCTAAATGAATAAAAGGTATACCCGTATTTTTACGTTTTTCAAAAAACTATATTTAGAACTGCTTCAAAGCCCATGAACTGTCCCATATATTTCATATGGGAAGAACACTTTTTCGTAGAAATGGTATATGTAATTCGTCCAATAATAATACCAAATTGTTTATTTCACCATTTTTGAATACTAATGACTTTTTATTGGTCCCGTAATGCATTTTTTAGCGTTAGAAGAATCCTAGGGGTGAGAGCTTACCATTTTCAACTTTTCCCCCACGCGCGTATTTTCGGATCATTCTAATGTACATATATATGTGTGCAATTTGTGTAAAAACAACACAATGAATCCAAGACAGGAATTATGTAATCATTATAAGTTAATTGTCTTCTTTTTCGTAAATGTCATTTGCCGCCAACAGCTCGCATGCTGTAATTTGTTAATATTTCCTTAATAAAGCGCCAGAATACAAACTTGCACATTACACATTACTTAATATTTGTTGACATGTGTTTGTGTGTGACGCTTTTTATGTCATTATTGCTATTCATCATTAACAAACTCACACAAATCACAATTCGCACTACAAGCTTTCGACCTGAAAAGCACCCACGCGCACACTCACCTCTCCAAAGCTGTGTTTTTTTTTTTTTAATTTGTCAAGTTGCTAGAATGTTAAGTGATTTCTGTTTTCGTGTAGTGTTTTTTGCATTACCGTTGCCTTTTTTGCATGCCATACAAATTAACTATTTGTCTAAATCAAAAAATTATTACACACGCAACCACACAAACATATGTACATATGTACTTGCATACATACATATGTATGTAAGCACGACAACATCATTCTTATGCGACGCTCGTACACGGTTTGTTGACTCCTCTGATGACGACTTTGTATTCGAAATTGGTAGCAAATTCATTTACTCAGCTAATGTGCGAACCTTTTAATTGGGTTTGGTTCTATGCAAAAGTGTGATTTTTTTTTACCTTTGGCTGATACACACGCACTGTAATGCAGTTATTACTGAAATAGTTGTTAGTTTGAAATAAAATAAAAAACGAAAATGCGTCTAAGCGTTTTGTACTTGATGTAAATTGTTTGAAAACTAAGTTCAGTTTTTCTTAAATCACCATTTAAATTAGAAAATTTGCAATTTTTAATTTAAACATTTGAAAATAATAGATATACATACATATGAATGTGTCTACTAAATGCTGTAACATATATCATATTATCATATACACACATATCGTTCATTTACCAAAACACTATCACAACTCCATCCTGTAAGGAAGTATACCCAGCCAGCAAAAACGTAAAATGTACGTTTCCTTAGCATTCGATTTCATATGGTTTCAATTTCTTAAAGTCTACAGCAGTCTTGTTTATTGTTAAGAGATTGTTGTAACTATTCACATGGAGTAAATTTGTGTCCTCCATTTGTGTTATTGAAATATCGAAGTTTTCGTATTTCTGAAATTTACCGTCATGCGAAAAACGGGTGTAATTTTTGTCTGATTTAAATAGTTTTTAACGATTCAAATTGATAAATCGGTTACCGAGATACACCTTTGTGGTCATAAGGGGGCGGCGTCACGCCCATTATCCAAAAATTTGTAACAATCTAATTTTCTGCGCTCCCCCACTCCTCTACGGCAGTTCTGTCATGAAGTAAGCTGTAGATAAAACTTATTACATAAGTTTCAACCCCCAGGTTATGAATAGACTAGACTATCTCCTTTGGAGTGACATTGTTGAAGGCTCTCTTAATATCGAAGAAGGCCCCGACTGAATAATCTTTATGCGTGAAGGCTTCATCTAACCACTTTACCAATGTGTGCAGGGAGGTATCCGCCGACCTTTTATTGCAATAATCATATTGAGCTCTTGGAATCGCGTTTCTTATGTTCAGTCTCTCAATCGTTTTTAGCAAAATCGAAGACAGACCGATAGGCCTAAAAAGAAGTAATTTTGTCGGCCAGTGTATAGTAAATATATTTTTATACTTATTTCGTATCTATGGTCAAGTTTTGTTACAGGTTAAACTGGAACCCAGATATCATATTTAAGGCCTGAATTAAAAGTTAGTCGGTTGATGTCAGATAATTTTTTAGACGATAATTCACATTGTGCGTAATCTTCCCGTGGGTATCTAAATATCTTGATTCCAGCGAATTATGTAACGATCTCGACTCCAACGCCATCTGTCGGAAACCCATTTGTATGCATTTACCATAGATCTTCACACCAAATTTCAAAGAAATGTGACTTCTGGTTCCGAAGTTATAGCTTATTAAAAAGTTCACGCCTATAGGATGTGTCCTCTTATATGTATTCCCTGCATCACCATCGGTCATTCTTTTGAAAATAAATTTCAATGTACAAACACGACTTTTGTACAGTTATTATAGTAAAAGTAAAGATATCGATGAAATTAGAAACGTATACTGGGGTGCGACTGGCACCTCGTGGCGCTAGAGTCGAGTTAATCAGAAAAACTCTATTTATAGTACGGTTTAGATGAAATTAAAATATACTGCGAAAAAGTCGATGAAAGTTGAGGAAAAATTCAACTTCATCGTAACTGCGACTGCGGGTAATTTTTTTTTTTTAATTCATCAAAGCTGTATTTTTAGCTTTGAAAGTCTGCTGCCAGTAGTATATGGAAAAGAAATAAGCTACCCAGACGGAATCGCGGGCATCGTTAGTGTATATATAAAATTGTTAGCCATTTATGTCGTGTATTTTTCGCAGTGTAGCGAATATTAAATTGAACGTGTATTTATCCACGTTACACTTATGTACATACATAGTTTTTGTTTACAAACATTATACCAAAATACTAAAAATAGGAAGCTCTCCTAAGCACACCAACTAAATAAATGCATACATATACATACATATGCAAATATATTGACATAGAAATAAAAGCTATTTGTGCAACAACAACAATAACATGGCAACCAATAAAATGTTAAAAGTGACTGACTACAAATTGCTCGGCTGAACTTGACTTCACAATTACATTACGAAATTTGATAACAAGTAATCGACGAGCAGAGAAGAACGTGCCTCCCCATAGATTGCATGTGGTGGGTGGGCAGTATCTACTCCCACACCGCTATCATAACATCATTAGTGGGCATAAAAACGCAAAATGTTATAGTAGGTATACCTACACATACACACATACACACATACATACATACCTAGTGACCATTCATCGTTAGCGTAGTCATTCAGCGAAATTTCATTCATTCATTCATTGCCTCCTTTACTGGGTGACGGTCAATGGGCGATACATACTTACATATGCTCGGTGTATGTATGTATGTATGTACATATGTATGTATTTTGATGCGAGTATAGCATTAAAGCTATTTAAATAACTGATCCGCGTGGCTTTCAACACAGCTCAGCTGATGATACTTTCAGTACAGTACATATTGTTGTCAATCTTTGTTCTTGTTCTTGTTTTTGTTCTTGTTGTTGACACTGAACTGAAACTTAAATTGCAATGCTGGCTTTTGCATACTTTTTATAGGCAACGATTTATGTAAACGATAACAACAACTACGATGTGTGTGGGTGGATGGCGAAAGTATGTTCATATGTATGTACATATGTAGGTAAGTTTGTATATATGTATGTATGTACGCCCTAAGTAAATGAAACCTACTTTTACTCTTGAATTGTCAATCTCGGATTATCCACACAGCCACAGCTGGAGAGGGTGGACTGCAAAGCCGGATTAGCGCAAATATTCGCATTGTTGGGCATATTTTGTAAGCAATTTGCACTATCTGCTTCAGTTGCATTTGTGAAACGGTACGGAACGGTTAGGAAAGTCAACAGCGGTCGTTGGGCCAGTGGGTTTGAAGGATATACACTAAAGGATACATTTAATAGAACTTAAAAAAAAATAAAAATATTAACAACTGAAGCTGCTGACATTTAAATAAAAAAAAAGAGTTATATGAAATGCGCAAAATATCGGTTTTATGGCTTACAATTAGCTTATCCGTACTTTTTGTCATCGAATGTGCCGAAATATGTAAGAGAAAATTGCTTAAAAATGATAAAACAATGAAAAATAAATGCATGGTGTAGGGTGGTCCTTAAAATATAAACATCATGGGGAACACCTTTTATTTTTACTTACCTACAAATTAAAGGCCTCCACGAAAATTCGAGAATTGAAAAAATTTTATATTATTTTCAATCGAAAAAATTCGACAACATTTTTTTTGACCATTTGACCAGCTATAACTCAGTTAGTTTGTGAATTTATACGAATATGTTTCAATAATATTACAAGTTTACCAGATATCAAGCCAAAATCTAGTGAAATTAAAAAAATTATATTAATTTTTTCAGACCGTTATAGAAACCGCTAAATTTTTAGGAATTGCATTATCTTACAACTTGGTCACTGCGATCATGAAAAATAATGTTTATGAAATTGAAAAATTGCGATGACCATGAGTGTCTAAATGGAATTATTTTAAAATTTATGTAAAGTGCATGCAGAGAGGCAGAGATACTCATGGACATACATACATACATACATATGCACAACTTGCTTACATATGACATATATAAATATGTACACAAACAAATGATTACCCTGATTGGAAAATCTCCAGTTCTTAACTGGTGTGCGATAAATCTCTTTTGCATGCAAACAACTGGCAAATTTCACATGGCGATGTCCTAGGAAATGTAAATTGCCCGCTGCTGCACTTCGTTCTCGATAATTCCGAACCAGTTCTAAATTCGTCACCTTCGATATAGATTTCTAATGAAAAAATTGAAATAAAATAGTTTTTTTTTTAAAGTACCACATTTCGCGGATTTTGAACTTGTGAAGATCTAGTTACTATCGGACTGGTTCATTTTTGCCGATAAAGATCTAATATGGAACTAGAAATTTGATGCGCTAGTTCGCGATTTCTCTGCAGGGTATGAATATACAAAAACTGAAAGTGAAAATTTCTCTATGCAATCGCAAAATTAAATTGCACACATTTGCAATGCACACACACATTTATGGATTTACTAGCTTTTGAACGCAG
The DNA here is from genome assembly GCF_013731165.1 of Rhagoletis pomonella. NCBI lineage: Eukaryota > Metazoa > Arthropoda > Insecta > Diptera > Tephritidae > Rhagoletis > Rhagoletis pomonella. Next base: position 15,985 of record NW_023458862.1, on the reverse strand, counting down.
TACCGCCCGCGTTAAGTTCAGTTTAACGTTATGATTTCAAATGTAACAAAAAATAAAATAAATTTTATTATCGAAAGTATTAAAAATATGTATTTTTTTTAAGTGTCGAATTTCTAGTAAATTGGCCATTTCAGCTAAAAAAAAACTTTCATTTCGTAGCTAGCTATTACGCATACCATATAGTTAGTTAGTTAGTCAGTTCTTAGGTGTAACAGAACAAGAGACACCCATCTGAAAGTTCTTTTGTTTCTGTTAAAGGGAGTACCCCTAACCCAGTGTTGCCAAGATACCTTCGGCTTGCCTAATGAAGCCTGAGCGGCCCTTTGTGGGCGAATTCTTTACATGTAAACAAAACAAAGGGTTCGACCATTGAAGCTTTGAAATGGATCAATCTTAATCTGAACCAAGGCGTACAGTAACATAGAATATGCTCTGAAGTTTCATCATCTTTAAGGCAGAACCGGCATTCCCACACTGCGGTCATACCTATTCGGTGCAAGTGGAATCGCAATCGGTTGTGACCGGGTACCCAGAAAGTAAACTGATGTCATTTATATTTTCTAAAATAATGTACTTTTAGTGGAAAGAATGTTTTGCAGCCATACTGTAATATTTCATTAAGTAACCTATTATATTTAATTCGACTTTTAGACATGGTTGAGAGAGAGATGGTTGGACTCTTTGACTTAACAACATTTTGTAATGTTTTATTTTATTTATTGATCAAATTTAGTTTGGCTTTTTAACGTGTAGTCTTTCCATCGCAGTGGCGGCCTCCCTCTTCCTCTGCTGCCACCAGCGGGTTACAAGTTGAATACTTTCAGGGCTGGAGCGTCGGAGCTGCACTATGCAATTCTACTTATTACATATAACTGTCAACTGTGCCGTGGTGGCCAGGGCGCGAATACGCTAACTGTTTGTTTGATGACAGGAGATAGGTTACCAGGTGAGAACCAACCTGCGAGGTTGATAAAGTTGACTATGTTGTGGAGACTTATATCAGATAGTTCTCGTAACGATGTAAACTCATATGCTCCTAGTATGGTATTTCTGCTCCTCATCTACAAAGAAGGTGCTCCCGCTCGTCGTCGTCTCTGCGGCTTCTAGAGAAGTCGTCATAGGCCACATAAGTTCGGATATACGACAGTCTGTCACAGTACGCCACCTCTGATCCAATTTCTGAAGATTGTAAAGAAAGGTGTCTCTATATAAGGTTCAAATTGGGGGTGAGATCCGATCCTCGGTCGATGCTCGGTCAGGAATAAGCTGGGTGTATGGCTCCAATATACTTTGTTAACTGGATAGTCATGGGTTTTTTTATCCATTCAGCTTTGGTTATTCCTGGCCGTATGAATTATGTTTTCTCTGGGTCAGCGCAACGGCATAGCTCTGCTAACAGCTACTGAGAGGAGATACTTCGTCTTCTCTTTGAATCGCTATGCTCTCATATCCAACTTGGAAAATGCGGAACAGACTTAGCGGTTTATTTTTGCCGATGATGGCAATGTAAACCTGTTACCTGTAAACAAAATTGTTATTGAACCGTTCAGTTCTGCAGATCTTATTATCTTCTCCAACATCAGATTAAAGAAATCACACGAAGAGAGTCACCCTGTCTGTAAAGTTCACTTCACACGGAAACTAAAGCGTCGTAGACACGTAAAATAGCCATGCCGAATTTTTCTTTTTTTCCCAAAGAGATCAGTTGAAAAAGCGCAAGATTTAATTGGTTTTCGAGGGACAACAAACACCACAATGATATTCTTCAAAATATTTAAAAGTTACCAGTATTCATTCAGCAGCCCATAGAACAGCTGTGGCTTTTGCCGATCGTTCATTAGTCCTTGATTAAAATGAAATATTCCAATTTTTTGTCTCATTTTGCAAACAGCATATGACACACTCCGCAACAAAATCATAGATGCTGAACGCTCCGCTGCAGTTGGTGGCAATATTTGGCTAACATCGGCGGAGGACAAGGCGAACAGCATATTAATGAACGCCAAGCGAGCAGAGGTGAGCGCAATAATGTTATGAAGGCAATTAAAATTAACATTTCAAAATCGTCTACAGTTAGCTGAAGGCTTCAAGACACCCGAGAAATTCCCACCGGCAATGCATTTCTTTCAAGGCAAACAGTATTTACGTCAGAGCGAAGTATTTCGCATCATACAAAAGTTACCCAAGGGGGCGCTGTTGCATGGCCACAATACCGGCATGGTCAGTTCTCGTTGGATTATCAGCAATTTAACTACCCTCTATAATCTGTATACCTGCCGTGATCTGAGTGGATTGCTTATATTCACCTATGAGCAGAGCAAGTGCCACAGTGAAGTGCAAAATGTTTGTTTGGAACGCATCAATGCTGAGGATCGGCGACTTTACGAGCGACAATTGGAGAAACACATTAATATGTACACGGTGCATCCGGAATGTAGGTGGAAATAGCGAAAATGAAGATACATTTACACAAAGTTTTAAGTTAATTATTATTTTCAATATTTGCAGCCATGATTACGGATAAACGCAAAATTTGGCAACGCTTCCAAAGTATATTTAAGAGTGTAGAGAATTTTTACAATTATCAGCCGACATTTTGCAACTATCACAAACGATTGCTGGAAGAATTATGTGAGGATAATATATTCTATGCAGAACTGAGAACGCCACTGACACCGGTATGTTCTAGCATTTGCCGTTTGAGAGATGAGTTAAAGCTTTTAATATTGTTGCCCATTTGCACTTTTGATCCAAAAAAAATATTGCTAGCTCTATGGCGATAACAATCGCACATTCAATGCACTTGCAGTTGCCAGTGAAATGGAGGCAATCGTTGAGGGCTTCAAGGCGCGTCACCCCGATTTTGTGGGACTCAAGGTAATCTATACAAAGCCCAACGAGGCATCTGTGGATGAAATGGCACAACACTTAATAACTTTTAAGCAACTGCAGTGAGTAAATACAGACTCCTTTCGAAATACTGATTAATATTTATACGGTAAACTTTTTGTTTGCAGTGATGCCAAGCCAAATTTTATTATTGGCTTTGATTTGCTTGGGCAGGAAGATGCCGGCGATCCGCTGCACAAATTCGTCAATGAATTAACAGATATGCCATCAACTGCCAACTTTTTCTTTCACGCGGGCGAGACTAGTAAGTTTGTGCATAGACTATATTTCAATAGGGATACTCGTATACTAAAGATGGGCACGGAAAATCGGTGCCCGCAGAACCCACGGTCCCAGTTTTAAAATGCCCGGATGGGCGGTATCGGCAAAGCCTTTAAAAGTTTGCTGTCGGGAAGGGAGCAAATCCTTTGCCGGCACTCCCAATAAAAGTCGGAACATCCAAATATTAAAAAAATGTACTAAAATGTTCGAGAAAAAAAATTATTCAAGTATATTATATAAAAGCAATTTGAAGGTCATGCGAATTTTATTTAGTGGAACCCACGAGAACAGACCTGAGAGACGACAAGATGGGTGGGTTCAGAACATAAAAATTCTATATCGGCATGGACGGAATCGGAATTGAATATTAGTGACTCGCCCCATCTCTAATTCCAACATCAAGTTGGATGCTGCTTTATAAAAAGATTACAATATTTTCCGTTCATGTGTATGAAAAGAACTCTCTTAATGAAGCAGGAGTTGTTAGCCCTTCTGTATGGCGCACAGTGCAAAAAAATCATTTTGCGTAAAAAAATCTACCAACCCCTAAATCTTCCGGACAGGACAAACCTACACGTTGCTGTGTGTGGTATGTATAAGAGAAAGATCAAGATCTTCTGTAACTAAACAAATAATTCTTAAACAAAAAACAAACCCGACTTCAATTCTCATATAAAAATCTAAGAGTACCGTTAATTTCTTCATGATCCAATGATCGGATCTTAACCAAATTAGAATGGCACCAACCCTGAGCTACCACCTTCCCTTTGAAAAATCGGTTAACATGGTGCAAAGCTATGCGGTAACGTACGAAAATAATAATAATCCAACAAATTGATAACCTCTTCCTTTTTTTAAGTCGGTTAAAAATAGATAACTATCGTTACGGAGTCTTCCCTGAACGCACTCTACAGGTCACTCATCATGTCAATGCTGGTATATGATGAAAAAGTATCGAAAATGACAACGTCCTATGAGATGGCCCTTGCAGTATTCGAGAGAAAGATTTTACGGAAGATTTCGAGGCTTTTACGCGTGTGTTGGGTCGTAACGTACGAATGTAGGCAAAGGAAAGACCAGGTGGAGAAAGATTTGGCATTCCCCATATGTATACGAAGACAAACAGTATGGGACTCGTGCTTATGTAGAAGCGGTCTTAATGAAAACGAGCTTGAAGCTGTTGCAAGACGCAATAATTTTTGGATGCAGGATTTTTGAATGATCTAAACGAAGCGGCAAGCACACGGCAACAGCTCAAGTTTGTTGACTTTAAGAATTGGTTTTATAGAAGACTCGGGGCTGTCGATCCTTGTGGTATTGCAAAGGGCTACATTGTTGGAGGGGGTTTGCTGGTAGTACTACCAGTAACCAGATAAACCTAATAGAAACTAAGGACATCTACGGCAAGAATCATAATAAAAATATCGATAAGGCAAGTAACAGCCACGCTGCTAATGCCGATAACGAAAGCGATGATATTCGGTGTTCTGTTTGATTTTACCATAACTTCGTATATTTTATTTTATCAATTATCACTTTCTTCCTTTGCAGAAATTCTCACAATAATTATTAAACATTTCCTTTTCCATTTAGATTGGTTTGGCAAAACCGATTGGAATCTCATAGACGCACTACTGCTCAACACTAAACGCATTGGCCATGGTTATGCACTGCCAAAGCACCCAAACATTTGGTCAACCGTCAAGAAACGTAACATTGCCATCGAAGTTAGTCCGATTTCGAATCAGGTAATGGGTCTTGTGTGGGATTTGCGCAACCACCCGGCCACATTTCTTATAGCCGAAAACTTTCCGATTGTCATAACGGCCGATTACCCGGGCATGTGGAATTCAAAAGGTTTGAGCTACGATTTCTACTACACCTTCATGGCGCTGGCGCCAGCTGAGGCGGATTTGCGGTTTCTCAAACAGCTCGCTTTGAATTCAATAAAGTATGCACTCGTATGGGACTAAATAATTCACTAAAATGAAATGATATACGTTTTTATCTTCTTTATACTAAATAGGTATGCCATCTTAACGTCTGAGGAGCGTCGCAAAATTAATCGCGTCTTCCAGAAGAAATGGGAAGAATTCATTTATAATGTGATTAACTTGAAATTTTAAATTAATATTTATTAACTAAGTAGATAAGTTATATTTATCAAAGCAGTATTTTATTTATAACTACATATATAATTAAGACGCGTATTGGTTTAATAAAAACTCTAATAATTTCACTTAAACGGAATGCCTAGCCAAAATAGCTTGATCTCCGTACCATTGTGAATAACTTTCATTGTTTGGGTAATTTACACCACACCGGGCGCAAACCAGCCGTGCAGGCATTTTGGCACTGGCCCACTGGTATGAAATTCGCAGCGTCCCAGCTCAGTCCATGTTTTGGCGCACAACACCAGCAGTCCCACGGAGTTCTCATTCAAGCCACCCCAAACCATAGAGGCCAACACCACACCATCATCTTCGTCTTGGGCATCTGGCGCGGCCACAAATACCGGCTCGCTGGGGTAACAATTCGGTTCGCACCACTTTTCTATGGTTTTCGCTTCCACATCGACTTTGACGAGCTGTGCAGATACGGAAATATAAAAGTACATACAAGTATATGTAAGCTCTGAATGTAGAGACACGGAAACTATGAAATGAAATACTTACAGTTCCTGGATTTTCAGCATCCACATCTGAACTAATTGCATAAAAGTAGCGATATTTTTTACCTAAAAAATCAATTCAAATAAGCAATGAAACCCACACAGGCACGAAACCATTAAACCTACCCAAAAACTTGTCGTAGTGTAAACGCGGTGTCTCGCAACCCCAATCGCAAAGCAACTCTGGTCGCACAAGTATGCTTCGATTACTCAGCTGATACGCCTCTGCCGTGCTATACTCTAATGTGACTAAATTGATCATTGTTTCACCGTCGACTCTCTCTTTCGCCTGCTCTCTTTCGTCAGCACCAACGCTGTACTCTAGCATCTCCTCTTCCTCCAGTTTTTTAAGAGCCATTTTTGTTACATCCTCGTAATTCGACTCGGAGTGCTTCATCTTCGGTGGCGGCTGCAGGCGCGTACTTATGCCCGAAAGCGAGAAAGATTTCGCCACACGCCGCTGATTGGTTGGCCGCTCTTTGAACACCGTCACATCGGCATTCTCGGCGCCCAAGGGCAGCACAAACCGCAATGGGCGTCCACGAAAATGTGACGCATAGTTCGGATTCGATTGCATATTCACAATGGACTCTAAGTACATGCAATTGATCATTTCCGGATCCTTATAGCAGCATATGTCGATCACTACGTGGTTGTCTTCCTCAAACTGATTGATGATGTGTAGATAGAAGAAAGCTTCCGATTGAAAAGTGTAGCGTACTTTACCAGTTTTGCGATCCATTAAATGGAACAGCGTTGGCTTATCCTCGAACCATTTCAGACACGAGGCGAGTTGCTCATTGGATACAGTGGCTTTGACGAATTCCGTCAACGAAACGGACAGTGGCTGCTCAACGATAACAAAGTAATGCTCCGTAATGCCTGTGAAATTAGAATTTGTTGGCAAGTGTCAACTACTTAGTATATATGTATGTAAATTATATCATTTTATGCGCATGCGCCACCCACCGAATGTGTGCATATAACCAGGATGCAGCTTCCAACGACAAGAAATCGCACCCACGATATGAGCATCCTCAAACATTTGCTCGCCATGTGGAAAGCAAATAATATTATAGGCAGGTCCTGATTTGGTGGCGGCCATGCCGAGATTATACACCGTGCCATTGGGCAGCACATGCGGATGTGAGGTGTGGTTTACCACACCCGCATAATCAGTCACGCAGATGCGGCCCTCGGTGGCGAGTGTGCGCGGATTGATTCTGTACAAGTGGAGTAACATTGAGAAAGTTCAAAAGGGCTTCGACTGGTTAAAAATACATATAAATAAATTTAAAAGGCAAAGTACCTGTGTATCATGGGCGTTTCTGCAAATGTATAGTACTCATCGCCGAATGGATAAATGGATATCATGGAGTTGTCGGAACCGCTGTCAGGTCGAAATATTGCAGATACTCTAGGAAGTGAAAAGATTTTCAGTATGCAATAACAGATCAACATATTTGGTCTAAAGCTAAGTATATATGTAAAACATCTGCCCAATGCGTCTGCCGCCTTAACTTACCTATCGAATATCGAGTGACATGGATCCGGTACCGACGCTGTACCAAATTCTGTCACAACTATCCGCTGCGCAGCTCGATTCTTCTTCAATGTTTCAGTCTGAACAAAACGATTCTGATATGTGACCCGGCCATTTTTTATAGCAAAGCGGTGCACCAAAGCTGAGCAATCGAACAGATGTTGGAATGTCATTTCGCCCACCTTCCAATTTCCAGGACCATTGCGCAGCAAACTGCCATTCAACCATGTGGGAATGTGACCGCTAATGTGGCCTTCGATGGGTTCCACAATCTCTTCTTCGCACGAACGCAGCCAGACATCTGAGGCGCAATTGGGGTAACAACGTCCGCCGCCATCAATTCGCACCGATTCGGGATCATGTGTTTTGGGGTTGTATTTTATCTGAGGAATGGCATAGATGTCGTACATTATATATTTTTTTCTGTTAAAATATTTTCGATCTTATGGCGAGGTGATTAACTAATCTAAATAAGGGTTTTCCATAGGTTTCTGGGGATGATCAACTCCTACTATGTATCAGGATCAACCTTAACAATTTAACAATTCTTCGAGAAGTCAAAGATAATCGCAACTGTACCAGCAATCCTTTTCACAGCTAAGCTTGGCAAACCTGAATTAAGAATTCCAAGCAAAAGCTGCTGAAAAGAGAAATATCTTATAACGCGCCTAAATGCCCGCCCTTGAAGACGGCTGGATATCAAAGCAATTTCTGTACGATTACCGGTGTGTGGCCAGACAAAGAATAATAAATACACTCCAAATTGTCTATACCTGTGACAAATCGACCATGCAGGCGTAAAACTCATCATGGAAATACAAAGGACCGCAGCTACTAGCTGAGCAATGAGAAAGGAGTTTTTAGTCCAATTTTTCGGTTTTTACAGTTCAAAAGAGTTAAGAAAAATTAACTCAAACTAATATATATGTATATTCTACTACTAACTATATATTTAAGAAGAACAGGTTATTTTCAATACTTTTTCGTCCTTCTGCATGAAAAAATTTACCTATGTTGTTAGTCTACATTGCACTGCATTTTTTTCAATAATTGTTTGCATTAATTATGTATTTGAAATTTCAAAGTCCTTAAAGAAATCCCGACGTCAGAGAGAAATCCTAAAAACGCAAAAAAATCTACAATAACTTTCTACATCCACATTTCTTATATACCATGATAATGAACTTTAATCAGTGGCGGATCCAGCGGGGGGGTTTTGGGGGGTTTTGGATCCGCCACTGACTTTAATATATCGACTCTTATTATTGCTGAACATCTTAGCACCTTTGGCAGAAACCACGCCTGTATACGCAGATAAATATACCTCACTAGGCAAAGAATCTCAAATAAATACATTTATGTAGATATTTCACTTCACAAACGCAATTGTACGAAAATTTGGCAACAGTAAACAAAAAAAAGCACACAAACAAAAGACAACTGTTCATGCCAGTGGCAAATGAGGCACTGCCGCCACCACCCAGCCGCGATTTGGCCACTGTAATTTGGTATGGCTTCAGTTTACATATGAAATCTAAGTAAAGCCGGATTATTTGCACTTGAATATATTTGAATGTAAGCATTTGAACGACTTAAGCCACGGCTAATATGCATTGTTTTTGAATTCCTTAAGCTTTCACGGCAACAGATATGCATTAACTAAACCAAAAATATTTACTTAGCTGCCTAAGGCTGGTATTTATTAGCCGATAGTCGTCGTACATTCATATACATATGTATGTATGTATGTATTTGGGAAAATTATTTGCGACTTTGTTCTCAAGTACACGTGGCGTGGTAGAGCCAAAAAGCTTTCTGCTGGCGCGTCGCCGTAGTTGAGAGCATTGCCACAAGTTTGATTTCAAGGGCATTGCATTTTTGCTCAGCCGGCAAGGATACGCTTTTTCACATGCCAAGCAAATATGTAAGTAAATATGTATATTCCAAGCACAACAAACGCTTGTGCACATGTATGCATCTAAAAAAGTAAACTGTTTTTGCAGGATTACATATATGCGGCGTTGGTGGTGTGGTACTCGTGTTCTCTTCGAGTGTATTGGTCGTCCTTGCTCTTGACACTGTACCAACATGACACTCAAAAGCGAAATGCGAGGCTTTTGCATACATAAATATCTACATGCATACATGGATGTATACGTATTTACTTATGTACATATGTACATTCATTCGTGTATGTGCATACCCTGCGTAAAAAGATTATCAATTGGTAAAACATAATCAACTTGTAGTCAGTTTTTTTTGCGGGGTTTCGATAAATAGCGCACTTTTAAATAGCTATGACAAAGTAACTTACTACTTTTAACTCGAAGCCATAATTTACAGTCATATCAGTGAAAGCTCTCATAGACGGATGCTCTAATAAGCGGGTATCTCCTAAAAGCGAACACATTCTTGGTTTTTACCAAGCTTTTATCATTTCAGAATCTTGTTTGTCCAGACATAAGAGCCTGTCAGACGTGACAATGCAATATATTTCGAAAATTGACAGCCTGAGAAATTTCAGAAGGCAGATACATGAGCAGTCACACCTTGCATGTATTGTATGTAAAGTGTCTGTCAAATGAGGTTTTTTTATTTTCGAAAAGCGAATTGCAGGTTGCAGCTTTTATTTGTGAAACTTATCTCCAAAATGTGACAGAAAGGTCTTTCTGGCTATTCACACATCGAAATGAAATTTCTCTTTCTCAATTTGACAGCGAATCGGGGAAAGAAAAGTTGAAAATATTACCACGTCTGACACGCTCTATAGAATATGCAAAAACTAGTCTAGACATCAAACTCGTCGGCAGATATCGTAGCAAAGAACCTAGAAGTTGTGTTTTTGTATTCTCCAGAAAAAATATATTCAGTAACTTGCCAGTAACCAAATTTCGGAGAGTAAGCCAATACTGCTACTCCCAATGAGAGTAATATGCAAGAAAGTGCGAAAATGCAAAACCAGCAAGATGTTGCAAACAGCTGATTAATTTGTTATTTTCTGACGCAATTTTAATTTAATTGATACGATAAATAAAATATTGCAATATAGGTTCCAAACTGAAGAGGTTTAGGCAAGTTTACTGCGGAAAATATTTTTGAGGAGGGTTGCCAACTGTTTGAAAAATTATATTTAATTAAATTGTTAAATAAAATGAAATATTACAATACGAGTATCCAACAACACAAAAATACTTTCAAGGAGCAGTGAAGCAGGCCGGGTATTAGCTAGTCTTTAGTGATAATAATAGAATGGCGCTTACACATATATATGTTAGTGTATGGCCGAGATTGGACAAGTATGAGGTGAATAAAAGTTCACTAGCTCGTGAGGCTAGTAAAATGTTTGACAAATTTATAGAAAATTTTGACAATCTCAAATATTGTTGATGTGTATAAATTTTCTGCCGCAAAACTAAGCGAAAACAATAAAAAGGAAATCGAGTTTCTACTACACTATATTAAATATTTCGAGTAAATACATTTCTTTAATGTTTCAAAAGCTTAAGTTGATGAATTGCAATCAATGATGGTAGATGTCTTCAAAAAAAATATTCATTTCACTTTTATTTATGATATTTGTGTCCGCATAAATCTGCAGTTGTCAAAAATTTACTGCTGTCAAAAAAGATTTAATTTCACACAGCAGATTGGCAAAACTGTCTCACCATAGTAAAAATATAATTCACCAGCTTTACGCACAGAACTTTGTTAACGATTCACACACGCCCAAAAATTTTAATTTATTCGTTCAAATCGGAAATTTCGAAAAAAACTGTAATTTGTACTCGTTGAGCTTGGCTAAAACACTGTTATTTTCTGTTAAAAGCAGTGATGTAAATTTTCGGACATAACATGATCAGTAAACAAGTAATTTATATATATATATATATATATATCATGATCCACTGATCGGATTTTAACCAGATTGGTATAGGACCACCTCTGAGACACTACCTTTCCGATGCAGAATTATCGAAATCGGTTGACGGCATTTCCAATGAAAAAATCTTTTTCCGCTATTTTTTTACAATTAAATATACGCAAGAAATAAAATCAATAACTTGTAGCCCATTGAATTTTCGTAAAATGAGGAGCAAGTTTAAAAGTGAAAATTTCTTAAAACAGTTTGCAGTTAGCAAAAAAAATGCTAGAATATTTATTTCTTCAAGAATATTTACAGCAAAAACAAGTACTTTTTCAACCAACAGAAATAATGAAAAAATATTTTTTGTGATTCTTCTTGAGAGTTTAATGCGAAAAAAATCATTTTTCCCGAACGGGTTCACTTTTCACTTTTAATAGTTTCCATGGTTTTAATATGGGCGGATGAAAAATTTTCGGTTGAATTTTTTTTTCAGGCGAAAATCAGGATACTGCAGATTTTTCTTACTTTTTTGCGACCAACAAGGAAATTTTCATATGGGATCAAACAAAATACTCGTTTTATTTAACGCAGTCTCATATATGTATGTATGTATGTACATACAAAGTATATTTACTTGATTCTTGAATAAATTTAAAATTTGAGAGAAATATTTCACTCAAGCCATAACAATACAAATTGTTCCTTTTCTTTGCATCCCAAAAAGTTTCATTACGCCTTATTTTACTTGCATTCGCAACTCCTTTTTTTCTTGAAATATAATCCTCAGAAACTTCAGTATGATTTTCTTTTCAGATTTCTGAAAAATTACATTTTGATCGCAGACTTTTTGAATCATTATCGTTCGCAACAAAAATTTTCTATTTCAAGGTTTCTAAATTTAATGCAAAAGTTTTCCAAAAAAAAATTTACAGTACAACTCAAAAATTGCATAAACTGATGAAATAAAAATTCAAAATTAAGCAAAAATTTTAACAAACCGCAAAAAAATCTCGTATAAAAGTCCTTATAACGCCTTCGGCCATAATCGTTAGTTGGATTTCGATTATCGTAGCGCGACTTTGAAAACAAAAAACAATTTACAACAAAAAAATCAAGGATAATTATGTAGTATAACTGCTGCCACGACAGGAAAAATTCACAACTTTGCCAGCAGGTAATTCAATTCCTAGACGAAGCGTTGCGCTCGAAATAAAAATGACAACTAATAGAAATGTAAATACTTTCCGCCACAAATGGTCATAAATATCAGACAGCGTAGCAGAGAAGCCGGTCAGCGGCAAGTGTAAATTATAAAATCAGGTGTATGTACGTGTATGTTTGGCAAAATATAATACCTTAAGTAGTCAATATGTGCATAGGACATACAACCGCACAGAAACCAAAGCAAAAACGTAAGCAGCTGGCGCAACAGCCCACCACCACTGGCTTTGTTGCGGTGCCGCACCACTGAGTACTTCGTAATTTATGAATGGTGCGGCTAAATGGTGAATGCCCGCATTAATTCCGAAATTTGAAACCACTCAGATGTGTTCGTATGCTGCAATTTGTCGCAATCAAAGCAGGAAGAACATTGACCGGCAAATGTTTGTCTTGTCACCAAACCAAGGCTATTCGTGATACTCGTAGGTTCAATTTATTTATTTTTTTTTTTTTTGAGGAAATCAAATGTGATTTTTATTCAAAAAGCAAAGTATTTCACTGAAAGTGAAATTAATTTCGATAACTTCTTGTTGAGATAGTTAAATCTATTCAAAACATTTCTGTCTGAGTTGGAAGGTGCAGCTACATATGTGCGAATACATATGTATGTATGTTTGTGTATGATATATTAAAAAATTTAAGAAAGAAACTTAAGAGGCTTCATAGCATTTATGTATGTACATATGTGCACGTAGCGAAAGATATGTACATATATTTGTAGATATGTATTTTATACACCAACTAAAAAATGATAGCAACTTAGTATGTATTTACCCTTGCACGTACATATGTACATATGTAGGTAGGGTTTTTTCCAAATATGCGAGGGGAAAGGTAAGGGAGAATGACGACACCTATGGATTCTTGTAAGAGAAACGCTCCATGCTCACAACGAAGCTCTTCAAGCGACTGATGTCCATTCGCGAAAGCTCATCAGGAGTGTGAAAAAAATGCGACCCAAGGTGCTTACGTTTTAGGCTCGCAGCGGCAGGGCACCAGAGCAGCAGTGGTTGGAATGATTCCACCTCATCATCCTCCATGCAGCTGGTGCAGTAAGTGTCATCGATGATGTTCAGCCATATGGCATGCTTACCTATTGCGCAACGAGCAGTTAGCACTCCCACCAATAGCGTGAGATGTAACTTGCTTAGTCTCAAGAGCTCCCCAGATCTAGGGTCTACACGTGGCCAATAAGATGTTTCCACCTTGCATTCCAAAGCTGCCAGACCTCTATCCGGAAGTAATTCCTCAAGGGTTCCCTGTCTTGCCGGTCCTGCAGTTTCCAGCGATTTCGTCGTGACCTGAAACCCAAGCACAAGCTTAACATCGAAGTAATCCGATGCGGTCGATAAGGAAGTCAGGCACTCTTTCACCGTTCTTGAACGCACCGTCAAGGAGCCAAGAATCCTGTTAGCTGCTTGGTTGTCGGAATAAATATTCTCCTCTCAGTTATTTTTATAATTCCGTTCAAACATTTTTTTAATACTTTCATGTAAATTTATTAGCGTAAACTGTTTAGTCATCTGAGGCCATCTAAAAAAATTACTTTAAAAAAACTATTTTATTCATAAAAAAAAGAATTTTTGAGGTATTCTCAAATTGGTCCAGTTCACGCAAATCTTAATATTTTTCCGAAATATTTTGGCGCAACTCTTGGAATATAATAGATTTTATAGTTCCAATGAAAAAAGAAGTACCGAATATTTTTTTTGTATAGGGAGTGATGCATCCCTAGTAAAATTTAGTTTGGAGACAAACCGGTTTCGGCGTTATGGCATCTTGAGTGTAATTTTTCGTTCTCACGAACCGAAAATCATTCCACATGAATCATACTCCTATCGGAAACACCAACAACGAAAATCACAATAAATATGGGCTTCTCTAAACTGGGCTGGTATTGACTGGGGCTTCTTTTGCTTGAAAAGCATTGTAAGTGAATTTAAGAACCCATTTTATTTTCTAAATGAATTTTGTGTTGTTTATATTCCGAAACTGGTATTTTGTATTCAATTGTACGATTATTTTTTTTCCTTTAAATACTACCAACATATTTCTGAGCGGGTACCAAGCATTAAGCACCAGCGAAACGTGAAAAATGTCAAGCAAAGAAATTCTATACCTTATTCTATGTATGAAAATGAGGGTGGGTCTTAAATGTAGAAAGCAAATTTTTACATCAGATTTCCTAAGCTTAACTTGAGGCGAAGATATCACATATAAATTTTGGTCCCGATTGGAGACGGTTTAGGCGTGTCGCGCAGGGGGCAAAGTTCAGATTCCTCTATGAAGACTCAAAAAATTAAAATAATTTTTTTTTTTTTTAAATTAATTAATCCCCAAAATAGATACTTAAGATGTGTCGCACAGGGGTCAAAGTTCAGATTATCCTATGAAGACGTCCAATCGGAACTAAAATTTATATGTGATATCCTCGACTTTAGTAGTATCGATTTTGGGCATTAAATGAAAAAAAAATATTGTTTTAATTTTTTGAGTCCTTAGAGACATCTGGTCTTTGATCCCTTTGCGACACGCAATAAAAGATCCTTCATTTATTTAAGGACCACCCTAATAAATATACTCAACTAATCGGATGTTAAATACTAGGCTGTCTTTTTACCAACATGACCTTGGCACCATTCTAACGTTCTTTAGAATTATTATGTACCCGTAATTTGTTGCCTTGTGAAAGCGCGCACATTATTGTGGTTGCAATACGACACTAAGAAAATGTTAAATAAATATAAAAGCATATTATAACTAATAATATACTTATTGATTTTCATACTCTTCACTGCATGTCCATGCATTATGCATACATACATATGCACATACATATGTACATGCTTTTGCACCATGAGCAGCAATCAAGTCAACAACCGTTAAAGAGCACCAAAAAATAAAGGAAAATAAACTTGTAAGCCGGCTTCAGAATCACAGAACGAAAATAAGCCATTTGAAGAAAATGAGGTAAGTACGAATTAAGAAAAAAGAAAAATATTGTAAAAACAAAATTTATGATATTAGTGCAATCTGATCAAAGCTAAATCGTTGACAAGCTTTCCATAGAGGAAGTTAATAAGAAGCGATAATTAGCGAATTATTGATATTCAATTTTTCACAACCAATTAAATTAAATTAAAATTTTCAAACAGATGGCAACCCTCAACAAAAATATTGCATATTTACTTTTTATCTTACTTATTTTAGGTGCGTTCGTTTAAAATCTTCAGTAAAAACCAACCAACTGCCAAATTCCGGCGAAATGTCATCTGTTCTCTCACAAGAGAAAAATATCCCAAATAGTACGCGAACAGAAAATTTGCAGAAACTTGCAAGTTAAATGAACAGCTGATATAATTTTTGTTTACATTCAAAAGTGTAAAATTTAAAACGTACGAAAAGCCATCACAAAGTGTTATACTGACACAGTTTATTGATTAAACAAATAACTACTTATTTCTTAGAAGTTTAATTAGTCGCATTTTGTAATTTTTAACTTCCAAACCATCAA
>NW_023458861.1:89601-100433 GCF_013731165.1 Rhagoletis pomonella | reverse complement strand
AATTTTGTATATGTAGGGTTAGGTATGGCGAGTGGAAATGACCCCCCCATCCGGCGAGCTAGTCTGGGCCTGCCACCATGCCTGGAAGCCACCTCGTCCTACCCCGCAAGCACCCTCATAACAATGGCGCCCAACGTTATTAGCCCAATAGTTTTTTTAATTTTCCCATCTTGATAACGCTAACTTTTAACTCTTCGTCTTCTTCTTTACTTCTTCTTTTCTGTTTCGTTTTATTTAATTTTCTTACTTTCTATCGGACGAGTTAGGGTCACGAAGGCAACGTCACTTGCGGCCACCGGAAGTGACTAGTGCCTGAGTGACTAACATGGGGGTTGTGAACATCACAACTTCGAAGTGCCTTCGTTGTTGCTTCAACGCGCTGATGAAGTGGCATTCGAAGTTGTGGTGTCACTAGTAGTTTTTGTTGTTTAGAGTTTAGTGAAGGCAAGCTATGAGCTACCTAGTGTGCGACCTAGCATCCACACTAGATTGAATATAAGGTGGGGATTAGGTGACTTCGACGTCGGACTGAGGACGTACGGACTTAACGCTTTCACAATGACCTCGCTCAGTGTAACACCACCCACACACCAAAGCTATTTAATATTCTTATAGGAACAAATATAATCGAGTATACATACGTACTCGTGATACATACGTACGTGTATAAAAGAAGAGAGCAAGAAATAAAATTTGCTACTTGAACTCCAACTGAACGGAATTTGTGGTTTTTTGAAATTTAATTTTTTTATATACATACATGCATGTTTATTATTATCACCTATTTTTACCTTATTATACCATTTTTATTAAAAGTTTTATATTGCAATACGTATATACTATATATATTTTTTTGCAATTTTTTTTTTGTACGGTTTTGGGATTCGGCCTGAGCTGTATACTTTTGGTATATAATTTGAATTTCAACGGAGGTAATTTTTCTTTGAAGGCTTGTACTCGCTTTTACCCTTAAGCGCGAAGTGAGCTATTCTAGGTTTGGAATTTCTACTTTTAATAGAGACTTTTCTTTTTATATACTTATGCAGATATATTCCCTTTTGGTTGAGTTTTTCTTGAAATATATTTGATATTTTCCCTTTTTAATCTTAAGAATTTTCAGAAGTTTGTATTTTTTTTAATTTTTGAAATCTTTTGCATTTTTGTCTTTGAATTCTTGGAGTCATTTTATTTCTTTCTTTGAGTTTTTGTATACCTTTTTGGCTTGAGTTTTGAACTTGAATTTTTCGGTCGTAGAATTTGAATTGATTGACGACTTGGAATTGTCGAGGTTTTGTTTTGAAGTTCCCTTTAAAATTTTGAGTTTTTATACCATTGTTACCCACTTACTAAACATCGAAATTGTAATTTGATTTTTTTGGTTTATCTTTTCTTTTTTTTACTTTTTGAACTTGCTAAGAGTTTGGATATCAAGTTTTCCGGTAGTTGAATTTGTGTTTTTTTTTTGAATTCCCGTAAATCAGTTTTTGGTTACTAGTTAAAGTCTTGAGTGAATGGAATACAGAGAGGTTGAAGATCGAGAGACTGAGGATAGAGTGATTGCAGGTGGCTTGGGATTGCTGGATTCGAACCGCAGGGTTACACGAAGTGTAACAAGGGCTCTTGAGAACCAGGTGGTCGGTTCGATATTTACCCAAATTGACACCGGCATTCCGCATCCGGTGGATTTCGTCCCAACGGACTATTTGAATAGGTGCACGGCGAGAATTTTTGGAACTGCAAGCCAGCAGTCACGCCATCCAACAACCATTACATTAACAGACCAGGTAGACCTTAGCGCTTCGGATAAGAGTTGGACGTTTTCGAGGAAGATCGAAGAGCTCGTACAAATGTCAGAACAGGAACCGGCAGGGGCAAATATGCCACCAGAAAACCAACAGCCAAGAAGCTTGCAGTCTCAGAGTGGCGAACCGAGTGCAGCAGCCATCAGCGTCGAACAGCTGAGCCGTATGATGGCGATGATGGCACAACAAGGGGACATGATGGCTGCGTGCATGAATGAGGTTCGCCAGGTCAGAGATAACGTCTTGAACCTGAATCATAGGGTGGCAGAAGTTGAAACATCAGTGCGCGCGCCTGGTAACCACCAGCCAACCACATCCTCTACCCCAGAACCAAGAAGTGGGAACATGCAGACAGCCGGAAACGAAGCTGGAAGTCGATTCGTGAATGACAGCAACTCTCGGTCACGTGGTGAGGCAAAGGCCTGGAAAAAGGTTGATTTAGATAAATGGCACATTAAATTTAACGGGTCTTCTAAAAGTCTATCGGTTGAAAGTTTTATTTTTCGTGCCGAAAAGATGAGGGAACAGTACGGTATCTCCCACTACCAACTGTTCACTGACTTGCACTGCTTGGTCACTGGTAGCGCCTTGAAGTGGTGCTGGCAAGTGCTCGAGGACCACGCAGGGGATCCCGACTTTGGGTATTTTGAGCTAAAAGCCGAGATGCTGCTCCACTTCAAGACGGCTGAATCGGATTATAATCGAGAGATTATGGAAAGGAAGCAGGCACCTCAGGAAACCTTTGAGGAATTTTACAGCGACGTGCATAATCTCACTTTCCGCCTCAAGAAAAAGATACCCGAATACGAGTTAGTAAGGATAATAAGGGGTAATCTAAAGCCATATTTGGCGAATCAGACTTTCGCGTCACGAATGACAACACTTGCCGAGTTAAAATACGAATGCAAGCGAGCAGAGAAAGTCATTAGAGACAATCAAAGTAGGCCAAAAGCGGTGAATGAACTTGAATTTATAGAAGATGAAAGGTCAGATGAAAAATCAGAACAAAAGGCAGACAACATGAATGTAGAAGCTTTTGGTAGGGCCAATGTCGGCAAGCCATAACAATCAGTGTCAGTCCCTGGCAAACTGTCTTCGTCTACTAACTCCAATGTTCAGAAACCCACTATCCATCCGTTTTGTCCATCCCCATTCCACCTTTGTGTGTGTTTTTCATGTGGTCTACCTGTCGATCATTTTGTTAAAAATCCACTTGATGCCCAGAAAGAAAGTAAGTGTAAGTCCAAGTTTCATAATATGATTTGTTTTGCGTGTGGTAGTGACTCGTCGTTTTGTGTCTATAAACCAAATACGGGAAACCCGAAGCTGGCAGAGATCTCCGGGAACTCTTGCCAGCAGAAGGACCACCCGGAACCAGCCCAGTGAATAACCCAGTGATAGTATTAAGGAGAGAAGAAGGTAGTGAGGTTGTCAGAGATAGGTTGGTAACAATAGAGGATAGAAAAGTCAAGAGTCTGCATCAGATAAAGAGAGAATACGAGGAGGCACGTAGACGTATAATTTGCGAAGATATGAGTAGGAAGAAAAAAGATAGGAATTTTAATAAAATAAAGAAAATGAGGAAAAAGAGGAAAAATATGAGAAGAATTTGCAGGAAAATTATCGCAACCATAGTCACACAAAAAGGAGACAACAGGTTTTTCGCTAAAACGGAGATAGGAGGTGAGGACGTACTCGCGCTCCTAGACTCGGGGGCATATGCTAGCTGTCTGGGTAGGAACGCTGAAAATTTCCTCAAGGGCAAGGAGAGCCTCATAATGCCGATAAAAGGCCAGAACATCCGAACCGCCAATGGTGGGGAAACAGCGCTGGTGGAAGTTATCACGCTTCCCGTTGTCTGGGATAACGCTACCAGAAATTTAGAATTTTTAATTGTTCCAGGACTGCAACAAGAGGTTTACCTTGGCGTTGACTTTTTGCAGGCATTTGGTATGAGTGTTGTGAGTAAAGGTGTGACTGCGGATATGAAAAGTACTGTTGTTGCGGAGCTCGTACCCGCCGCGCGCGACTTATCTTTTGATGCGGTGCAACATGACCTGACCCATGACCAGAGCGTTGCGTTAGAATGGGTCAAGGCACAATTTCCCTCTTTTGCTGTACTCGGGCTAGGTAAAACGGATAAAGAGGAACATGTGATTGAAGTAACTAATGAAGATCTCCCAGTGAAACAAAGGCACTACCCTATTTCACCCGCAATCCAAAAACTCATATATGCCGAATTAGACCGGATGTTAGAAATGGGTGTTATTGAGGAGAGCAATAGCAGCTGGAACTCTCCAGTATCGCTGGTGATAAAGGGCACAAAGAATCGGCTATGCCTCGATGCTAGAAAAGTTAACGAACGAACAATAAAAGATGCTTATCCTCTCCCCCATATTGATGGAATTTTAAGCCGGTTGCAAAATACACGTTTTATTTCCGCTATTGATTTGAAAGACGCTTTCCAAATACCTCTCGAGAGAAGGTCGAGAGAGAAGATGGCTTTCACAGTGCCTGGGAGACCTCTCTACCATTTTACTGTGATGCCATTTGGGTTGTTCAATGCTGCACGTATGTGTAGGCTAATGGACAAGGTTATACCCGCTTCGTTACGTGAGTCCGTGTTCGTGTACTTAGATGATTTGCTTGTTTGTTCTGAAGAGTTTTCGTCCCATTTGTGTTTGTTAGATGAAGTAGGTAGGTGTCTTCCTGAAGCTAAACTGACTATAAACGTTGAAAAGAGCAAGTTTTGTTTTAAAGAGGTGAGATATCTCGGGTATGTTGTTGGAAATGGGTGCATTCGTAAAGATGCAAATAAAATAGCAGCAGTAAGGGACTTACCGGAACCTCGTACTCCAAAGCAGCTCAGGCGGTTCCTAGGGATGTCAGGCTGGTACCGTAGATTCATTCAGGACTACGCGACCATCGCAGCACCACTGCACGACTGTATCACAAAAGATAAAATCAAGAAATTTGCGATGACGGACGATGCTAAAAGGGCATTTAACCGTTTGAAACAGAGTCTAATTTCAGCACCTGTACTGATATACCCGGACTTCAACAGACACTTCTACATACAATGTGATGCATCTACTGACGGCGTGGGCGGGGTGCTCTTTCAATTAGATGACGAAGGCAACGAGCGCCCGATAGCGTATATTTCGGCGAAATTAAATAAGGCGCAACGCAATTACCGCATCACCGAATTAGAATGCTACGCGGCGGTGCATAGCATAAAAAGATTCAGGCCGTATGTTGAGGGACTTCCCTTCACGGTGATTACCGACCACGCGAGTCTGAAATGGTTGATGAACCAGACAGACTTATCTGGCAGACTCGCGAGGTGGAGCCTCAAGCTCCAGAGCTTTAATTTCG
This sequence comes from Rhagoletis pomonella, assembly GCF_013731165.1. Lineage (NCBI taxonomy): Eukaryota > Metazoa > Arthropoda > Insecta > Diptera > Tephritidae > Rhagoletis > Rhagoletis pomonella. The sequence goes on along the minus strand of NW_023458861.1, from coordinate 95,256 downwards.
ATATACAACACCGTAAGGGGTCCCAAAACATTGTGCCAGATGCGTTGTCTCGCGCCAACATGGAAGAAATAACTATGAATAGCCGAATGCTAGATGTGTGTCTCGATTCGCCTTTCTTCAAAACGGAAGAGTACGAAGAACTGAAGAAGACGGTGACTGATAACGGAGAGAAACTGCCTGAACTGACCATATCGGACGGTTACGTATACAAACGGACGCAGTTTAACTGTGGGGATGACCTTCAGCAGGACCACGCCTGGAAACTCTGGGTTCCGATTGAGTTGCGTTGTGGGTTGGTGGAGGCCGCACACGATTCACCATCTGCGGGCAATGGGGGTGATCACAAAACACTGTCCAGGATACGAGAGAAATATTATTGGCCGGGGATGGTGACAGACGTGCAAAACCATGTGAAACAATGTTGTATCTGTAAAGGTAACAAAAGCCAAAATGCATTCCATAAGCCTCTGATGGGAAAGCAACATATCACTGAGAGGCCTTTTTAGCGTTTATTTATCGACTTCATGGGTCCATACCCGCGTACGTGTAGTGGTAATGTATTTGTGTTTATGTGTTTAGAACATTTTAGTAAGTTTGTGTTGCTGAAACCCATGCGTAGTGCCACTTCAGCTAACGTGATTAAACCCCAGGCCAACGCGGCTGAAAGGGTGAATCGCTCGGTTCTGCAAATAGTAAGGTAGTACATAAGTGAGAATCAAAAGAACTGGGATAAACATATTAATGATGCTGCTTTTGCCCTACGCAGCGCAGTACACACAGCGATTAATAGCTCCCCATACTGCGCCCTCTTCGGTATACCTATGATACAGCATGCTGCATCATATGAGCTATACCGAAGATTGGGTACGGTCGGGGAGGCGGATTGCGAGGTTGAGACCAGACAAGACAAAGCCCAGTTAATAAGAAATAAAATAATGAAGGAACTGAAGCTGGCCCACGAAAGAAACAAGAAAGTGTATAATACTAGAAGCAGGGAAATAAAATTTAAAATTGGACAAGTGGTATTCCGCCGCAACTTTAAGCAAAGTTCCCAGGCGGAAAATTACAAAGCCAAGCTGGCTCCTAAGCATGTCAAATGCATTGTATTGAATGCTATTGGCATTGCTATGTATGACTTAGGTGACACCACCGGGAAGAGAATCGGGGTATACTATGCTAAGGATAATTTTGTGGCGTAGTTCATACGTCCAGTGTCATATTTTCTTGTTACGTCGAATCGATGTTTGTGTGTGTATATGTGGTGGGACTTGTTTATAAGTATGTATTTGCTATACTTGACTATTTTATTTAGGTTATTCAGATATATAGTTATTTTGTACTTAGGTTAGATTTTATTATTTTAGGTTATTATTTTGACTAATTTTCCAGTGATATTTTTACTACTTGACCGTACAGGCACAACTGCATAAACTCTGTGATATTTTTGTACTTCTATACTTGACTGCGTTACCTTTAACGCTGTGATATTTTTTTATACTAATGTAGTAATTTATTTATTTTTGTTTATTTTATTTATTTTTATTATTTTGATTTGTTTATTCAATTATTTACTTATTTATTAATATATTTTAGTTAATTATTTATTTATTTATTTTATTTACTTTAATTATTTATTTATGCAGGTATTTATTTATCTTAATTGTTATAGGTAAATTGACTATTATGACACCTGGTATAGTTAACCGTCGGCTGTGATATAGGTATAGAATCTGTCAGTAAAAAAAAGGTATTACTACGTATCTACAATCATGTAGAACTTTAGAAGCCCGGCTCTAGGTTGTGGGTCGAAGCCACACGTTGGGCGGTACAGAAGACAGGAGACGAGCTGCGTTATGAATTTCCTTTTACGCACACGCTCCATGTTGTAAGCATCATCGGCGGTTGCGAGCCTGTTACGCAGCTTCCCCCTCAGTATGACTGTGTATGTGTGAGTGTCTATCCACCGGATGTGAAAGTAGCTATACTTTTTTTCGGAGATATGCGGTTAAGGAACTGAGTGACTCCTTCGGGCTGGCCAGCGCAAATAAATTAGCGCTAAAGAAGGCTGAGGGATTCAGTTATATGAAAAGAAGTCGTCGGTGAAGCGTCGGAAAAGTTTAAGTGCCCAGCTTAGTACAATATAAAGTTATCTGTGTGAGTTAAAACAGTGAAAAACGGGATTGTGTAAATTATATATATATATTAGGGCGGGCCGATTTAAAAATCGCTCATTGCTCTGTGAAAATCGTATTCTAGGGATCAAAATAGGAAACTTTTCCGAAGGAACCATACCTCTAAAACGAATTCTGATGTCCCCCAATTTGGGTCGAACTTTTGGGTAGGGGCAAATTTTGAAAAATCCCACTTTGACCCATTTAGAGTGCTCCAATCGAGTCCAAATGTATGAACGACCCCCACTAACTTTGGACGGCCGATCCACCCATGCCAGTGGCACACCCCCTGGAACTCCCCTGGGGGTTCCCCATACAATCATTTCAAAAAATCACCATTTTTGGCCTTTACATGAAAAAATCAGCTAAATGGCTATGTTTTTTCTTTATTTTTATTTATTTATTTATAATAATATTTATTATTTATTTATAATATCTATTTTTTCTCTTAAGAAATTTATTTAGTGAGAACATATGTAAATGAAAAAATTAATTTAAGTGAGTTATAGAAAAGAAACTAAAAAAAATCTCTTCTTTCTTTTTTACTTTCAAGTCTGGGCAATTTCGCACGGCTCTCTAATGTCGTCGCCATAACAGCCTCTACATTTTCCGGTATAACCCGTTTGGAAACGCTAGCTAGCAATTGAACATGTCATTCCGTTCTTGATTTAAATATTCTTTCAATGTATCGTACGGAATGCTTCGCGTGAATGGTGGTTCAAATACGATATTTATATCATTCAAATTGATCATTTCCGTATAACTTGTGCAATTAAAGTTTATATCTGGTTTTTTATAAACTCTAAGTTCCATTGGCTCGTCAACATCGGTTCGATAGCGTAGAATTTTCTTGATGGCACAGTCGCGCTTTTCTTTGCTATCATCAAAAGGCATTGATAACAAGATATTTTCCGAATGCGCATAATATGAATTATCTTTAATTACTTGATTGACAATTTTGCGTAAACGAGGTTCTAGAAATCGTGACCAACCAATGAACTTGAAAAATAATGCACTGCCGTACACGACAGAGCTGTAATACTTGATATTGAAGTACATTGGCACATAACATTTAATTATAAATTCAACCAGAATTCTTAAATTTGCATCTGGATTTTCCGTTGTCACATATAATCGCAAAAATCTAGCGGCCTTGGTGAGCCACCGAGAATGTACAATTTTCCATGGTTTGATGTTAGCCAGTTCCACCGGAACCACGCCGCTAGAAATTGCATGGGCCATGTCGTATAAGTACTTCGAATCGGTGGAAAATTCAATTTTTTCTGGAGCAGGGGGCATATTTTGCAACTCAATTTTCTGGAAGCCGTCCACCACCTGAAAATATATAATAATAAAATAATTAAAAATGGTTGACAATTATAATAAATGAGTGATAGCAATAACTTACCGGAAGAGTTTCACAAGTTTCGATTTGACGGCTCAGTTTTCCGGTTGCCGATCTTGGTCCAGTGCTGGTTGATTTATCCAAAGCTTCAAACAAATGCCGAAACGGAAGTTCGTAGAAGTGTAGAAGGCAAACGAACCAATGCAATGGTATTTTTAACAGCAATTCGAATCGTCGTATAATTCCACCGTGTGGGCCAGTGTTTGTTGGCTCACCGTCAGTGCATATTCCAATTAATGCATCCAGTGATATATTTTTATCGTTGAAAAAACCATTTAATTTGGTTGTTGGATTTTTCAAAATTTGCCCCTACCCAAATTTCGACCCAAATTGGGGGACATCAGAATTCGTTTTAGAGGTATGGTTCCTTCGGCAAAGTTTCTTATTTTGATCCCTAGAATATGATTTTCACAGAGCAATGGGCGATTTTTTTGCCTCCCCACAAATCGACCCGGCCTAATATATATATATATATATAAATATACATATATGTATGTGAACGTTCGGTAAACGGACGAGCTAAGTGCAACCAACGGGACTAAGGCAGATCCCGTCACTTGACCGTACCACCAAATCAGCTACCATCGAAGATATTTGGGGTTGAGGTAAGTCTAAATGATTATGCGTGCTAAATTTTAACAGAAAAAAAAACGGCAGCTTCATGCGTATATACGTGAAAATGCTCGAAAGCACTGGATTCCACGCACGTACATGCATATGTGTGGAGGTAGATGTGCATGGCTATTAGCCCGAACAATAATAATAAAAAAGAAAAAAAAAAGAAGAGATTTATAATTAGAATAATATACCGAAAATTTTTAAAAATATTAAATTTTGACTAAACTTGTCTTTTTAGGTCGCAGTACACAGGTTCAAGGTGTATAGCCAAAATACAACGATTGTTGCGATATAGGACGCAAGGACTGGGGAGCCGGCCACTGCGCTAACAACAGGCTCCGGCGCACCTACAAAGGACCACCAACCTGTACCCACCGACGCTTAAGTGGAAGTTGCGTACACCTGTGCGCATAAGCGCATGCAACACGTACGATCGCCAGAAGCGGAACACAGTATATGCACACACACCATTACCTATGCCTCAGCAACCAGATACAATTTTATACCGGCTGAGATCTTAGCCAAAAGGCAACAACAAGGAGACCGGGATCAGCTGTGCGAAATCGCCGAATTGAGAGCAGGTGAATGCCCGCTGAACAATGCTTGAAGCGGAATTCTGAGCGAGTGGAGACCTGCCATGGTGGGAGTGAGCGGAGTTCCAGTGGGCAGAATTGGGGATAGCGGGATTTGTTTGTGCAGAAGAAGGCGTTCATACATACATACATACATATTTTCGCCGCGCGGACAGTAGCGGCGATCGCCCCTTAGGCTTAGGTATCAGATTTGAAGCCTTTTGTTTTGCTTAAAGTTTTAGAATCTTTCCTGAATTTCCTTATTGAGATCTGTTTTCGTTTTTTTTTTACTCGTTTATTTTCAACCTTTACACGCTTTGCGCTTAATTTATCAAAGGGTTGCTTTTCTCTTACATTTTAGTTTTACCGCATGGTTTTATTATTTGTTTTTTTTTATCTTTTCTTTATTGAGGGAAATTTAATGAATTCAACTTCGGTTTTAGTATTTAAGTTAACTAAACTAACGTAATCTAAGTTCTTGTAGTTTTTTTGCAATAATTCACTTGTCACGCATTTCATTTTTTTTGTTTTGGCGTAAATCGCTTTTGGATTCTCTTTTCACCCACATATCTTTAGTTAGTTTCCTTATAAATTTCATTTTAGAATTTTCAATCCGGGTTTTTTTATTTTATTTTTATTGCCGTTTTTTTTTGGGCACCAAGCGTAGTTTTAATTGTTTAAAATTTAATATTTTTGAGTTCATTTATTAATTTACTTTGCAATTTTCTGTATCAGGACTCGCTCGCTGCCCGCTATCACGAGCGAGTGAGTAGTAGTAAAAATATGCCAATTAACCTGTGGTGTACTAACGGACATACTTATATATTTAGGTTTAGGGTATATGTATATATGCAATTTCCAGCCCTTTTCAGCATCCTCTCAACGTGTT
>NW_023458861.1:83069-89501 GCF_013731165.1 Rhagoletis pomonella | reverse complement strand
TGTATATATGCAATTTCCAGCCCTTTTCAGCATCCTCTCAACGTGTTGGTACCATCATCGGGGGAGAGCAAAGGTGAGTGGAGAAACTGAATTTCTTTACATACATATATACATACATGCCCACGTATATTGGTAGCATTTTGTTGTGTTACGATTTTTCTTTTTTTTTTACTAAATAACTTGCGCGAAATTGAATATATACGTGTGTGTATTTGTTTGACATAGTAGATAGAAAGGGTATTCATGCGATCGTGTCAACTCGAAAAAAAATTAAACATTTTTGAAGTTGTTGTATATTGCTTTTTTGATATTGCGCGGTTTATTGAGTTAAGAGACTTAAGTTTCGAGCATTAAATAATATTTCCTTTGTTTTTTTTTATTTTTTTAAGTTACAAAAAGACAGACGTACTAGTTCAGGCAAAGGGGGCGTATGCAACAATGTTAGGAGGCGGCGCAACGCCAACGGCTGCGTATGAGGCACGCAGAGGGGGAGGGACGACTCCACCTGACAGGACAGGCTTTTCTTTCAGCTTTTCTTTTGCTTCAGTGCTCTTCTTACCCTTCTTATTATTATTTTTTTTTTTGAAATCAGGCTTGAGTTTTTTGTTTATGTAGGGTTCGATGAGGCGTGTGGAAAACAACCCCCCCCCCCCCCCCCCCCCCCGAGCTAGCATGGGCCTGCCACCATGCCTACAAACCACTTCGTCTTATCCGAAAGTCACCCACATAACAAGGTTCATAAATAACGTAAAAGGTAACCCCAAGAAAATCCACAACCCACAATGGCTGGAAAACTCAAACCATCTTTTTTTGCAACACCTAAAAAAAAAGTCAGGTGTCCATCAATAGAAACTTGTCAAGCTTGCCGTGTCTGGAAACTCAAGGCAAGACGGTGCAAAACTTTAGCTTAAATGAGCTGAACTCAGTCCTTATGAATAAAACTAAAGGATCTGCAGGTGGACACGACAGAATTACATACGAAATGATCCGTGCGCTTTCGCAAGAGACTAAAGCAAACCTTCTTGTAGCTCTTAATGATTCATTTCAGAAGGGACAGATTGAAGATCAGTGGCGTATCATCAAAGTCATACCTATACCTAAAGCGGACAAAGACCGCAGCGACTACAAAAACTACAGACCCATATCGTTAATCGCTGTGCTGCTTAAAATCATCAATTTGATGATTAAAGCAAGAATAGACCCGGAACTGACAGCAAATGGCATCCTTCCAAATAGATGTTTTGCCAACCGTAAGGGCAGATCGGCATCGATGTGCGTTAACGAAATATTACATAACATTGCAATATACAAGGATAGAGGACTAAAGGTTGCTGCCGTGGTTGTAGACATCAGCAATGCGTACAATTGTGTACCGAGATCAGAACTCACGAAAATACTTGAAGCATGCAAAATGAATAGCTTATATACTAGGTAGATTCAATCGTTTCCACAAAAAATAATACTACAACTAGGGAACGACACTGTCACAATCAATGACGGTCTTCCACAAGGCAGCTGCCTTTCGCCTCTCCTTTTCAACCTGTACACAAAAGCACCCCATGACTTTGAGGATACGTCCACGGACATATACCAGTTTGCCGATGATTTCCTCATCTTAGTACATGACAGAGATTTCCAGAATATGACAACAAAGCTCGAATTAAAACGCAATGCTTTTGTGGCTACTTGTAGCGAGCTTATCTGAAAATCAATATTCAAAAAACCAAATTAATTTATTTTGCCAGAGCTTGTAGGAAACCGATTCAGATCAAAATAGACAACCACTCTATAGAACAGGTAAATCAAAACAGCTTCATAGATCGTACACTAAAGTCTTCTCTTACAGTAACTGCGCACTCCAACAAATTAATTGAAAAAGCATCCAATAATGTCCAACTAATCAGAATGATCACGACGATCAATGCAGGAGTCACACCAAAGATTGCGGTCAATCTATACAAAAGCCTGGTGAGATCTAAAGTTGAAGTAGCGCGGTCCACGATCCATGATTTGCCCAAAGCCACTTACAACAAAATTAAGGCATTCCAAAACAATACGTAGATGCTTAGGCCTACCCCCGTCGACTCCAACTCACAATATTTATCTTTTAGCAAACGAATTTGAACCCAGGGAGAGGGAAGAGCTTCTTACCAGTCGTGAATTACTAAAACTCAAAATTACTAATAGCACTGTTTACAATACTGTCATGCAAAATAGGCAATTAAACTCCAGCTACTCGGCAGATTATTACCAATTTAAAGACATTGGCCCGTAGTCATAGTCAAAATAAAGTCGACTTTAAAGTTAGTTGCAGCTTTTTTGACAGATATCCCATTGAAAATTATGTCAAAAAGCTGCAACTAACTTTAAAGTCGACTTTATTTTGACTATGACTACGGGCCATTTTTGATAAAGTAAGCACAGAGACTCGGTACACAATGAATAAACAGCTTAAAATAACAAAAAATTTGCTTTCTGGTAAAAAATCAGATATGCCTAAAGAACAGTTAAAAGCCGAATACAATAGGTTAATACATGGCTATAGGGATAGGGACTTTACAATTTTCGCGAAAGATGCGTCAGGGGGAGAGAGTATTCGATGGGATGCGGTGTCTACAATGCCACGCATAAACAGATTTCTTTTTTGCATAGATTTCAGGACTTCGTCAGTTTTCGGGGAAATGTGGGCAATTGCAAAAGCAATTGACTTAGCAATTGACGACAAATATGAAAAAATAGTTATTTTCACGGATAGTCTAACGTCCTGCCACCTTTTAGAAAAATGTGAGTCTAATAATTTTATAATAGCCAGGATTCACAATGCACTTAATAGTAGCAAGATATGGTGTGAAATTGTCTGAACCCCTGGACATGTGGGTATCGAAATAAAACTGACAGCATATGACTTAGCTAAGTGGGCAGTCGACGTTGGTGCTCCACTAACAGTCGAACTTACCCCTGACGAAGCAGAAAGACAAATTAACATCAAGCTCAGAGAAGAATGGATAACTCATTATAAACGGATCTCACTAGAAAAAGGCAAAACACTGGCGGAGTTTTTCCCAGAGATACCAAATAAGCCTTGGTATCATAACTCAACACTTGACGCTAGAGAAATAAAGACAATTAACAGATGTAATGTGGAACGATTTTCCGTCATCCCTTGTCAAATTTGGTTTGGAGACAAACCGGTTTCGGCGTTGTGCCATCTTCAGTGTCATTTTTCGTTCTCTGAAGATGGCACAACGCCGAAACCGGTTTGTCACCAAACCAAATTTGACAAGGGATGACGGAAAATCTTTCCACATTACACCACACCCCTACCCTGTCGGAAACACCAACAACGAAAATGAGAATATTAACAGACTTTTGACGGGACACACTTATGACAAGGTCTATTTAAACAAGATCAAAATAGTTAATTCCAACCTTTGCGAAAAATGTCATACAGTAGAAGATTATTCCCATATGATCTTTGTGTGCAATAAATACAGTACAATAAGAAATAAGTACGATGCAGTTAAAAATCACAACGATTGCACAGAAATTTAAAAAAGCGGGAATTTAAAACTCTCAGAGAGTTATGTAACTTTATAAAAGAAGCTGAAACTGATATTTAATTGGAGAAGAATAAAATAAATAAAATATTAAATAATAATTTAATTCGTTTTTTCAAAAAACCAGACAATTGGGGTGTTCACAGTTCGTTCCAAATTGTGTCTGAAAATGTAGACGTCTACATTTTCAGACATCTTTAGCATCAAACTGTGAGCACCCCTTTCTAGCAGTCGTCGCAAAATCGTCTCAAAACTTTGCTGGTGTTGCCAGACATTTCTTCCTTGCGTGCATTTTTTATATGTCGCCTTTCGATTTTGTTTCTGAAAAATTGTAATTATTTGACTTAATTACCAATTCGTAATATTTGTTATTTCTTTTCCTTGATTTGTTTCATCAGAAATTGCTCTCAAATTAAATGCAAATACAGAAAACGTGCCCAATAAATAAAAAAAATGTGATTAGTATTGCTATAATGCAACCCTGCTGCGAGGTTGCAAAATGTAGACGCGTAAAAAACATTCCTTTGAGTGTGACAAAATGTAGACGGCGTCGTTTTCCAATTTTGTATGGGAAACAACAACACCACAGATTTTACGGTTAGAAAACGTCTTAAAATGTAGACGTCTACATTTTGAGACACTATTTGGAACGAACTGTGAACACCCCAAATAATAAAATCTCAAATATAAACATAAGTTCAAACATATGTATATAAGTATATGTAAAAGACTGTTAATTAAATTATAAGCTATGCGAACTAATCACCTACTCAAATGGTACCTGATAAATATCTCAATTACTTAATTGTTTCGTTCTAGTTAGCACCAGAAGGAGCCAATGTACGATATGTGATTTTTTTTGTTTTTGTTTTTTGTTTCGTTTTTGCTCATTGCACGCGCTGGAAGTTGGCAGTATTTTGCCTAACGCGAATATAAGTCGCAATCGATATACATTGTTTGTAACGTTGCATCACGTACCGCCTAACAAGGCAATCGCTTGTATAAAACGCCATCCAAGTTCAACTATAGCCGACCGAGAATCGCGCGGCGAAAGCTATACCAATCCAAGGAGTGGAGCTCGAAGAAGCAAACAGGCAACCGTTCCTGACAACCACTGGAAATCGCACTACATCGATATAAACTGAGTTTGAATACCCTGGCCTTGTCGGCATACTAGCCCAGCCATCACGTTTTATTTTGACAACACAAACAAACCAAAAAATTGTTTTATCGAATTAAAGGAGGTTGTGGAGCCAGCCTATGATTTTCGGAAGCGCCGTCGGGAATTCGTTTTGAAACAGAAGAATCAAAAACACAAGTAAACGTCGAGCTTTCTCATTACTTAACGTCTCCTGTTTCAGCACTTTCAAGTTACCCCATTTCAAAATACTGTGGACTGCAGATCCATAATTCGCTGGCTTATATCCGGCTCGATGGACCATGAATAACTCAGTGAGAGGGGAGACCAAAACTAGTGGGTATCTACGTTCTTTGGTACTAGTTCACGAAATTCTTAAATTATCTTATTTTTTAGTTTAGTGCCAACCATTTATGAGTTTAATAAAATTTTGTCGTATACGCCATTTGTCAGAAATGTTGCAGTCAGTTTTAAAATGTGATAAATAAATTTTTTTATAAATTACGCATACTTATCACTAATCAGCCTAATCGTGAGTTTCGCCCAAACAAAATTTCGCCAGAAATGTTTTCACCCACCCGTAGTGAATACACGGAAACGAAAAGTGAAAAGGTGGCCCGGTTCGAGAAAATTAAACTCATGATAAGGCTGAATATGTCGGAAACTAAAGCAGATATTTAAAAACAGATGACGCTATTTGAAAGATCTTGATTAGTTTAGTATGACAGCATTACAAACGTAATTTGTACCAAATGATTTTAGTCAATTACTCGGAACTGACGGATGAGGCTATTTGAATGATCTTGATTAGTTTAGTACGACTAACGTAATTTTTACCAAATGATTTTAGTCAATTACTCGGAAACTAAAGAAGATATCCAAAAAACTGTTAACAAAAAAGCGTCAAAATGAACAAAAAAACTGTCAAAATGACGCTTACGGAAATTTTCCATCCAAGCGACGATATCTGAATGTTACTGGCATAATTTCGAGCCTGTCTGTAAATTTTCGGGAAAAGGTTAAGAAGTATATTCATATGCTGAAAAGATATTTTCGCAGACTCACAATTTATTTAAAGTATATCATCAACCCTATTTCCAATTCTATGAGAATAAATCGCTCCCATAATTTAATTTGTGCATTCAATATATTTCACAATTAACTTAAATACTAAATTACAAATATTTGTGCAACGACCTCGACACAGTACAAAAAAAATATTGGTATGTATTAGTAAAATAAATATTCTTAATACATTTATATTTCAGCTAAACCTGAGATGTTCAATCGCACTGCAATATTTTTCTATCCATTTTTCCAGTGCTAAAATAATTTTCACCACTTAAAATTGCTGCACAAGACCCTTATTGCCAAAAAAGCGTTGCTTGCAACACTAGTCCTTTATGGGGACCAAATTCGGTGGGAAAAAATAGCTAAGTTTGTTTACTAGATATACTGAGGTGGATATGTATTGCATGTTCCTTCCATTTTTATACAAACTAAAAGAATGTGTTGTCGGCCGCTGTGGTGTAGTGGTAAGTAGTGCGCGCTTTCACTCACCAGCACCTGGGTTCAAGCCCTGGTCAAAGCAACATCGCAAGAAATTTAGAAAAAGGTTTTTCTTACAGCGGTCGTCCCTCGGCAGGCAATGGCAAACCTCCGAGTGTATTTCTGCCATGAAAAACAGCTTCTCATAAAAATACAATCGCCGTTCGGAGTCGGCGTAAAACTGTAGGT
>NW_023458861.1:80611-82969 GCF_013731165.1 Rhagoletis pomonella | reverse complement strand
TCTCTTAAGAAATTTATTTAGTCAGAACATATGTAAATGAAAAAATTAATTTAAGTGAGTTATAGAAAAGAAACTAAAAAAAAATATCGTTTGAAGTCTTTTTTACTTTCAAGTCTGGGCAATTTCGCACGGCTCTCTAATGTCGTCGCCATAACAGCCTCTACATTTTCCGGTATAGCCCGTTTAGAAACGCTAGCTAGCAATTGAACATGTCGTTCCGTTCCTTGTATGTGTGATGGAATTTTTCGATCATTAAACGGTGGATCATCTTGATTTAAATATTCTTTCAATGCTTCGCGTGAATGGTGGTTCAAATACGATATTTATATCATTCAAATTGATCATTTCCATATAACTTGTGCAATTAAAGTTTACACCTGGTTTTTTATAAACTCTAAGTTCCATTGGCTCGTCAACATCGGTTCGATAGCGTAGAATTTTCTTGATGGCACAGTCGCGCTTTTCTTTGCTATCATCAAACAACATTGATAACAAGATATTTTCCGAATGCGCATAATATGAATTATCTTTAATTACTTGATTGACAATTTTGCGTAAACGAGGTTCTAGAAATCGTGACCAACCAATGAACTTGAAAAATAATGCACTGCCGTACACGACAGAGCTGTAATACTTGATATTGAAGTACATTGGTACATAACATTTAATTATAAATTCAACCAGAATTCTTAAATTTGCATCTGGATTTTCCGTTGTCACATATAATCGCAATAATCTAGCGGCCTTGGTGAGCCACCGAGAATGTACAATTTTCCCTGGTTTGATGTTAGCCAGATCCACCGGAACCACGCCGCTAGAAATTGCATGGGCCATGTCGTATAAGTACTTCGAATCCATGGAAAATTCAATTTTTTCTGGAGCAGGGGGCATATTTTGCAACTCAATTTTCTGGAAGCCGTCCACCAACTGAAAATATATAATAATAAAATAATTAAAATTGGTTGACAATTATAATAAATGAGTGATAGCAATAAATTACCGGAAGAGTTTCACAAGTTTCGATTTGACGGCTCAGTTTTCCGGTTGCCGATCTTGGTCCAGTGCTGGTTGATTTATCCAAAGCTTCAAACAAATGCCGAAACGGAAGTTCGTTGAAGTGTAGAAGGCAAATGAACCAATGCAATGGTCTTTTTAACAGGAATTTGAATCGTCGTATAATTCCACCGTGTGGGCCAGTGTTTGTTGGCTCACCGTCAGTGCATATTCCAATTAATGCATCCAGTGATATATTTTTATCGTTGAAAAAACCATTTAATTTGGTTGTTTTGTATTCAGCGGTTTCATGTTCCAGTCTTACGTAACCAATCAATTCAGAATTGGGTTCTCTCAAAATAACAAGATGAGGTTCTTTTACCATCCTAGTATGATACTTCTCATCAATTTTATCTATCGTTAAAGTATCATCTTTTCTGCCATCGAATGAAAACGCTAACAAATTGGTATCATCTAACCGTTTGCGAAGCACTTCTTGTCTGCATTTCTCTTTTTCACTGCGAACTTTCGATTTATCCATGATGAGAGGTTTCCCATGCTTATCTTTAATTTTAAAATCTTGCAAATGAGCGGTTCCCAGCCGCATGCACATGGAGCTGCCTTCAAATCGCATTTACATGTTCCAATGTAAAAAATTGTTTCCAGAGATTTTACATACTCTGTAAATTGTTGGGTTTTGTTTCTTCTCTTGATTTGCTCTTGATACTTGTCAAGCAATTTATTCAATTTATTAAATACACTTTTTTTTCAGCATTATTTCCATACCAAGTTTTTCCCAAATTCCAATCAACTTACCTTGTACTTGAATAGTGAGTGATTTATGGGAAAACTTTTTTTGTTCTGTTTTAATACGTTCGCTTAAGTAAAAATAATATCTCAAGATATCCAGATGGGTTGGTAAATTAAGATCAGTTAAATCAGTAGACACACCAAAAACAGTAACATCATGCTTGGGTATATGACTCATTGGGTTTTCGATAGTTGTTGATGTAGTTGCTTCATCTTGCGGTGTAGAGGATGGTGGATTCATTGTAAACTTTTTGATTTGGAAAGGTCACTTCACTTATTATTTTTTTGAAATATTTTTTTATCTGAAATTAGCACTTCACACTTTGAGTTCTTCACAACGACTTAATGCATTCACAAAAACTGTTGCGTTATATATGGTCTACGAGACGAGGTAATAAGAATGAAATGGTAATTTCAATTCTACCTGCTGTGTCTTGTGGTGGCTTAAAAAAAACAACACAAGCAATTTTACGATCTGCAATTGTGTCACAGTGATACCTTCATTGTATAAAAGGGTTGCGGTGCATTCCAGTGATACCTTAATTGTTAAAATGG
>NW_023458861.1:73138-80511 GCF_013731165.1 Rhagoletis pomonella | reverse complement strand
CTCCAATCGAGTCCAAATGTATGACCGACCCCCACTAACTTTGGAGGTCCGACCCACCGATGCCAGTGGCACACCCCCTGGAACCCCCCTGGGGGTTCACCATACAAACATTTCAAAAAGTCGCCGGTTTTGCACTTTACATGAAAAAATCAGCGAAATGCCTATGTTTTTTCTTTTGGAGTTTATTTTTCTCTTTAGAAATTTATTTAGTCAGAACATATGTAAATGAAAAAATGAATTTAACTTAGTAATAGAAAAGAAATTAAAAAAAATTATTAGAAATTAGGGTTTTTACAACCCTTTTAAAACCAAGGCATCACCGTGATGCATTTGCATGTCGTAAACATAGTTGTGTGGGTTTTTTATTCAACCGTTTTAAAAAATGAAGGTATCACCGTGACACAATTGCAAATCGGAAAATTGCTTGTGTGCGTTTTTTAAGACACAGCTGCATGTCGTAAACTTACTTGTGTAGTTTTTTTATAGCACCTACTTAAGAAATGAAGGTTGGTTTTACAACCCTTTTTGTGGGTATTTTAAGGCACCTTCTTAAGAAATGCGCGTTTTTTGCAACCATTTTAACAATTAAGGTATCACTGGAATGCACCGCAACCCTTTTAAACAATGAAGGTATCACTGTGACACAATTGCAGATCGTAAAATTGCTTGTGTTGTTTTTTTTAAGCCACCACAAGACACAGCAGGTAGAATTGAAATTACCATTTCATTCTTATTACCTCGTCTCGTAGACCATATATAACGCAATAGTTTTTGTGAATGCATTAAGTCGTTGTGAAGAACTCAAAGTGTGAAGTGCTAATTTCAGATAAAAAAATATTTCAAAAAAAATAATAAGTGAAGTGACCATTCCAAATCCATTCCAAAAGTTTACAATGAATCCACCATCCTCTATACCGCAAGATGAAGCAACAACATCAACAACTATCGAAAACCCAATGAGTCATATACCCAAGCATGATGTTACTGTTTTTGGTGTGTCTACTGATTTAACTGATCTTAATTTACCAACCCATCTGGATATCTTGAGATATTATTTTTACTTAAGCGAACGTGCTAAAACAGAACAAAAAAAGTTTTCCCATAAATCATTCACTATTCAAGTACAAGATAAGTTGATTGGAATTTGGGAAAAACTTGGTATGGAAATAATGCTGAAAAAAAGTGTATTTAATAAATTGAATAAATTGCTTGACAAGTATCAAGAGCAAATCAAGAGAAGAAACAACACCCAACAATTTACAGAGTATGTAAAATCTCTGGAAACAATTTTTTACATTGGAACATGTAAATGCAATTTGAAGGCAGCTCCATGTGCATGCGGCTGGGTTCCCGAACGCCTCAAAGAGTTCATGCACGATCAACATAATCAGAGAAGACTAACAATGGATGCATTTGTGATGGAAACTGAAGAGCAAGGAGCAACGTCTATGTCATCAATGCCAACATACCAAGAACCCGATGATTCAACATACGCACCGCCACCGGTTCAAGAAGATATGGATAGAAGCACAAGTTCACAATACACAGAGAGATACGATTGTTTTAACTTTGCCTTGGTATGTGACAGATTTGGTGTGCCTGACAGAGTAGCATCAGCATTGGGAACCGCTCTTTTGCAAGATTTTAAAATTAAAGATAAGCATGGGAAACCTCTCATCATGGATAAATCGAAAGTTCGCAGAGAAAAAGAGAAATGCAGACAAGAAGTGCTTCGCAAACGGTTAGATGATACCAATTGATGAGAAGTATCATACTAGGATGGTAAAAGAACCTCATCTTGTTATTTTGAGAGAACCTAATTCTGAATTGATTGGTTACGTAAGACTGGAACATGAAACCGCTGAATACAAAACAACCAAATTAAATGGTTTTTTCAACGATAAAAATATATCACTGGATGCATTAATTGGAATATGCACTGACGGTGAGCCAACAAACACTGGCCCACACGGTGGAATTATACGACGATTCGAATTGCTGTTAAAAAGACCATTGCATTGGTTCGTTTGCCTTCTACACTTCAACGAACTTCCGTTTCGGCATTTGTTTGAAGCTTTGGATAAATCAACCAGCACTGGACCAAGATCGGCAACCGGAAAACTGAGCCGTCAAATCGAAACTTGTGAAACTCTTCCGGTAAGTTATTGCTATCACTCATTTATTATAATTGTCAACCATTTTTAATTATTTTATCTATACTAATTATATAAAGAGAAGTCCCTTTTTTTTGTAACAGGTAATCTCGCGAACGGCTGGTCCGATTTTCATTAAATTTTGTGTACAAATAGCTTTCGGTAGCCACCATGTTTTAGGCTAAAAATATTTTACTTTTTTTCGGGTAGGTGGACCAGGGACCGGTCTATTCGAAAAAATCTCATTATAGTCCGATTTGCTTAAAATTTAGTACGTAAGTAGCTTTTTAGCATATAGTTAGTAGCATATATGACCCATTTTTTCCGGGAAGTGGTCCAGGGACCGATCTATTCGAAAAAATCGAATTTACGGTCCGATTTGCTTAAAATTCGGTGCGCAGATAGCTTTTTAGCATGTATTAGCATATGTGATCAATTTTTTCCGAGAAGTGGACCAGGGACCGATCTATTCCAAAAAATCGCATGTATGGTCCGATTTGCTTAAAATTCGGTACGTAAGTAGCTTTTTGCCTGGATAAGCTTATAGATTCCTGTTTTCCAATTTTCATGCTATTTCGAATATAAATAGCTTTAAGTAACGACCATATCAAGGGGCGAATTCGTCACTAGGCAAGATTTTTTTGCGCCAATCAGAAACAGCGGATACTGTCAAAATATAATTATAATATATAATATATCTCAACTAATTTATATTTAGAAAGCCGTTTGTTAGTTTTCGCAAGGCTCGAGAGCGGCTGAACCGATTTTTTTGAAACTGCCACCGGCCGCACGTGTCCCAAGGTTGGTTTTAGGCTGAAAAAAATCTATATGTAAAGGGAGCGTGGCACTTCCCATACAAACCGAATTTCTCATGCTACATATCTCTGAAAGTGTGCATGGTAGAGTTTTGGAAATTGGTATGGAAATATACGAAATCAATCGCATACCCTTGGAGAAGAATTTTAGCTATTGTAAAAAGGGGTGTGACATCTCCCATACAAACCGAATTTTTCATACTGCTTATCTCTGGAAATTTTTTGGTAGAGTTCTAGAGTTTTGTATGGAGATATACGAAATCAATCGCATACTCATGAAGAAAGAGCACAGCTGTTGGAAAAGGGGGCGTGGCTCCTCCCATATAAATCGAATTCTTATACTGCATATCTCTGAAAGTATTCATGGTACAGTACTGGAACTTCGTATGGAGATATGTATATAGTTGGAATCAAGGCCATACTCATGGAGAAAATTTGGGCTATTTGAAAAGGGGTGTGAGGCCTACAAACGTACCGACTTTTAGCTATCTTTGAATTTATTTTTTAATTCTTTTGTAGGTGTGTTGGTGAGTGAAATCCTCCTAAATGGTTGTACGGATTTTAACGAAACTTGTTGTGTATTTGAGTGGGTCTCTGGATGGTTTAGTTTCATAATTTAATCCGACAGTTGGCGCTGTAGCTGAGTTATTACTAAAAATCTTATTTATGATCCGATTTGGCTAATGTTTTAAATATGTTTGCAATACTATTGCAAAAACGTGCTGCCAAGTGGTGCTGAAGTCGAGCTATTACTAAAAATAGCCAAGTGAGAAAAGGGGCCGTGAAGGTCAGATTAAATCGACCTGTTGCACCATTGAGTATATCGAACGCTCCTGTGTTGCAATTGGCCCAATGGATGTGATTTTCCAATATTATTGTGCGTTCAAACTTTTAAGGTATTTCGTCTGAAATAAGTATATGTATATTGCATTTCTGTAGAACAATGATTTCCACCCATTTTGAAATTGCAACCTACTATACTGTAAAGCTTCTAGGACATTCACTATAGAACCGGGTCATTGTTGCAGCCAGGGAGTGAAGAGGAAAAAATTTATTTCGCTTCGCGAATAACCGTGCTATAAAATGCCGCACAACTGGAGAATTTCAAGAACGGATATAACACTTTGCTTAGGTTATTTAAAGCGGCAAATAACCACCAAACCTTAATCTTAGCAGACAAATGTGCCAATAGAAATCGTAAACGTGAATTGTTGGGAAAAATGTTGGACCAAAAAGTTTCAATAAAGTATATAAAAATTTTGGGCGGGACGAAGTTCGCCGGGTCTGCTAGTTATTATATATTTTCAGGTGGTGGACGGCTTCCAGAAAATTGAGTTGCAAAATATGCCCCCTGCTACAGAAAAAATTGAATTTTCCACCGATTCGAAGTACTTATACGACATGGCCCATGCAATTTCTAGCGGCGTGGTTCCGGTGGATCTGGCTAACATCAAACCAGGGAAAACTGTAAATTCTCGGTGGCTCACCAAGGCCGCTAGATTATTGCGATTATATGTAACAACGGAAAGTCCAGATGCAAATTTAAGTATTCTGGTTGAATTTATAATTAAATGTTATGTGCCAATGTACTGCAATATCAAGTATTACAGCTCTGTCGTGTACGGAAGTGCATTATTTTTCAAGTTCATTGGTTGGTCACGATTTCTAGAACCTCGTTTACGCAAAATTGTCAATCAAGAAATTAAAGATAATTCATATTATGCGCATTCGGAAAATATCTTGTTATCAATGTTGTTTGATGATAGCAAAGAAAAGCGCGACTGTGCCATCAAGAAAATTCTACGCTATCGAACCGATGTTGACGAGCCAATGGAACTTAGAGTTTATAAAAAACCAGATATAAACTTTAATTGCACAAGTTATACGGAAATGATCAATTTTAATGATATAAATATCGTATTAGAACCACCATTCACGCGAAGCATTCCGTACGATACATTGAAAGAATATTTAAATCAAGACGATCCACCGTTTAATGATCCAAAAATTCCATCACACATACAAGGAACGGAACGACATGTTCAATTGATAGCTAGCGTTTCCAAACGGGTTATACCGGAAAATGTAGAGGCTGTTATGGCGACGACATTAGAGAGCCGTGCGAAATTGCCCAGACTTGAAAGTAAAAAAGACTTCAAACAATAATTTTTTTTAGTTTCTTTTCTATAACTCACTTAAATTAATTTTTTCATTTACATATGTTCTGACTAAATAAATTTCTTAAGAGAAAAAATAGATATTATTATAAATAAATAATAAATATTATTATAAACAAATAAATAAAAATAAAGAAAAAACATAGCCATTTGCTGATTTTTTCATGTAAAGGCCAAAAATGGTGATTTTTTGAAATGATTGTATGGGGAACCCCCCAGGGGAGTTCCAGGGGGTGTGCCACTGGCATTGGTGGATCGCCGTCCAAAGTTAGTGGGGGTCGGTCATACATTTGGACTCGATTGGAGCACTCTAAATGGGTCAAAGTGGGATTTTTCAAAATTTGCCCCTACCCAAAAGTTCGACCCAAATTGGGGGACATCAGAATTCGTTTTAGAGATATGGTTCCTTCGGCAAAGTTTCTTATTTTGATCTCTAGAATACGATTTTCACAGAGCAATGAGCGATTTTTAAATCGACCCGCCCTAATAGATATATATATATATATACATATATGTATGTGAACGTTCGGTAAACGGTCGAGCTAAGTGCAACCAACGGGACTGAGGCAGATCCCGTCACTTGACCGTACCACCAAATCAGCTAACATCGAAGATATTTGGAGTTGAGGTAAGTCTAAATGATTATGCGTGCTAAATTTTAACAGAAAAAAAAAGCGGCAGCTACATGCGCCTATACGTGAAAATGCTCAAAAGCACTGGCTTCCACGCACGTACATGCATATGTGTGGAGGTAGATGTGCATGGCATTAGCCCGAACAATTATAAAAAAGAAAAAGAAAAAAAGAAGAGATTTATAATTAGAATAATATACCGAAAATTTTTAAAAATATTAAATTTTGACTAAACTTGTCTTTTTAGGTCGCAGTACACAGGTTCAAGGTGTATAGCCAAAATTCAACGATTGTTGCGATATAGGACGCAAGGACTGGGGAGCCGGCCACTGCGCTAACAACAGGCTCCGGCCAGAAGCGGAACACAGTATATGCACACACACCATTACCTACGCCTCAGCAACCAGATACAATTTTATACCGGCTGAGATCTTAGCCTATGCCAAAAGGCAACAACAAGGAGACCGGGATCAGCTGTGCGAAATCGCCGAATTGAGAGCAGGTGAATGCCCGCTGAACAATGCTTGAAGCGGAAATCTGAGCGAGTGGAGACCTGCCATGGTGGGAGTGAGCGGAGTTCCAGTGGGCTGAATTGGGAGAGCGGGATTTGTTTGTGCAGAAGAAGGCGTTCATACATACATACATACATATTTTCGCCGCGCGGACAGTAGCGGCGATCGCCCGCCCCCCCCTTCCCGCCCCTCCAAAATTCAAGAAGAGCGACCACCAGCACGACCAACAGCGGTTGAGCTTTATTTGTTGATTATAGAAATTATTTAGTTTTTATACTTACGCATTTAGTTTATGAATTCTATGAATTAGTTATTATTTTTGCTTAGGTATCAGATTTGAAGCCGTTTTGTTTTGCTTGAAGATTTAGAATCTTTCCTGAATTTCCTTATTGAGATCTGTTTTCGTTTTTTTTTACTCGTTTATTTTCAAACTTTTCACGCTTTGTGCTTAATTTATCAAAGGGTTGCTTTTCTCTTACATTTTAGTTTTACCGCATGGTTTTATTATTTCGTTTTTTTATCTTTTCTTTATTGAGGAACAATTTAATGAATTCAACTTCGCTTTTAGTATTTAAGTTAACTAAACTAACGTAGTCTAAGAACTTGTAGTTTTTTTTTGCAATAATTCACTTGTCACGCATTTCATTTTTTTTTGTTTTGGCGCAAATCGCTTTTGGATTCTCTTTTCACCCACATATCTTTAGTTAGTTTCCTTATAAATTTCATTTTATAATTTTCAATCCGGGTTTTTATACCTTTCATGAGCATGAAATGGTATTATAGCTCGACAACGTCGAGCTGAGTCGATTTAGCCATGTCCGTCTGCCCGTCTGTCTGTCTGTTTGTATGCAATCTAGTCTTTCTAGTTTTCGCGATATCCGGATGAAATTTGGTAGGTGGGTGTATTTTTATAATGTATTAATCATTTGTCGGAACCGGAAGAATCGGACCACTATAACATATAGCTCCCACACAACTGATTGTTCAGATATGGGATTTTTCGCTATAACTTCTCCATTTATGCAGCTAGGAACATCAAATTTTGCAATACTTCCACCCATTATCATCAAAAGACTTACACTGA
>NW_023458861.1:67084-73038 GCF_013731165.1 Rhagoletis pomonella | reverse complement strand
CATTTTACTATTGACGTCATCGACACTATAAAAGCGATTGGTATTACCCTGTATAGGGTAGGTTAGGTTAGGTTGAAGTGGCTGCTAGGCCCAGAGGGCGCCAGCACACTTAGGCCCGATCAGGGCCCATTGTGATACCACATGGATCCAAAAAAAACCCCTACTCCTTAAACCAGCTTGTGGAGTCTGCAAACCTTAGCAACTGCCGTATTCCAAACTTAGCAGTCGCGCTTAGATCGTCTAGAAGACCTATACCTAGGAATTTCTGTCTTTTCCTGCCCAGTGCTGGGCAATCGCAGAGTAAGTGCCTTATTGATTCAGGCTCTTCTTCGTCGTGGCAGCTCCTGCAGTAGTCGTTGTGACTAACCCCGAGACGTTCTGCGTGCCTTCCTATCAGAATATGTCCTGTGAGCAGACCAATGGCCAGTGACATATCGCCTTTATTGAGAGTGAGAATTTCTCTCGATCTCCGTACATCCCATTTTGGCCATGTAAGCTTCGTTGTATTACAGTTTTCAGTGCGCTCCCATCTGGAGGCCGCTTCTTCAAGGAAGTTCTCCCTTAGTAAGAGCTTGCAGGAAGCGAGTGGCATACCCACCCTCTTCCAGGCTGGTGAAAGTGGAGAGCAAGTACCCGCCCTTGCAAGCTCGTCTGCCTTCTCATTTCCTGGTATGTCACTGTGCCCCGGTACCCATACCAGGTGCAAAGCGAACTGCTCTGCCATCACGTTAAGTGATTTGCGGCAGTTAGCAACTGTTTCCGAATTTATAGTGACAGAGTCAAGCGCCATAAGGGCCGCCTGACTGTCTGAGTATATATATATTTCCGTAGTGGCGATAACAGCTAGTTTTAGGCTGTCAACGGCTTCTTGTATGGCTGCCAATTCGGCTTGAAAGACACTACAGTGGTCAGGTAGTCGGAATGATCTTTTTATTCCCAATTTCTCCGAGTAGACGCCTCCTCCTACCCTATTTTCTAGTTTGGATTCGTCCGTGTAGAATCTTATGGCATCTCTAGACCCCGGAACTCCTTCGAGCCATGATTCCCTGCTAGGTAGCGTTACGCTATAACCTTTAGTGAAAGTGAGCCTTGGTACACAGTAGTCCTTTGTACTCGGTAGTTGTCGGTTTCTCAGAATTGTAGTGTGAACACAGCGAGCCGCTTTCCAGCTTTTAAGCCCCTGTAGTCTTAGGGCTGCAAACGCAGCGTATTTTCGTCCCATAATATCTATGGGTATGATGTTGAGGATCGTATTCATTGCCATAGTAGGTGTTGTGCGGAGAGCACCACTAATGCAGATCAGGACCGTTCTCTCCACTTTTTGTAATTTAATAATGTTTACTTTCTTCTCCAGCACTGGCCACCATACCACTACCCCGTACAGAAGTATGGGCCTCACCACGACGGTGTATATCCAGTGCACTAGCTTCGGGGTTAAACCCCATTTTTGGCCGATTACCCTCCTGCAGCTGTATAGGGCAACCGTGGCCTTCCGCACCCGCTCTTCGGTGTTTTGAATCCAGCTTAATTTTTTATCTAGGACTATCCCCAGGTATTTAGCGGATTCGCTTAATTTTAGTGTGGTCTGTGCCAGCCTTGGTGTTATCAATGGGGGGATTTTGTACCTTCTTGTGAACAGTACAAGTTCTGTCTTGCTTGGGTTTACCCCTAACCCGTTATTTTTTGTCCAACTCTCGACTTCCTTCAGTTTTACCTGCATAATGTCACATAGAGTCTGTGGAAATTTCCCACTTACTGTTAGTGCAAGATCATCCGCATACGCAATAACCTTACAGCCACCCCCCTCCATGCCACACAGCAGTGAGTTTACCGCTGCGACCCATAATAGAGGGGATAGGACTCCCCCTTGCGGGGTGCCCCTCTCTACGAACCTGGTCAACGATACCCCCGCCAGCTCCGCCCGGACCACCCTGCATCTCAGCATTTGGTTTACGAGCGCAACTAAGCGCGAGTCGATGCCCAGGCCCGCCAGTGCTGCCGTTATCGCGCCCGGCATGATGTTGTTAAAGGCGCCCTCTATATCCAGGAACGCTGCTAGCGTATATTCTTTGATGTCTAGTGATCTCTCTATATACGACACTATTTCTTGTAGCGCCGTTTCTGTAGATCTACCTTTCGTATAAGCATGTTGTGTGGTAGAGAGTCTGTCACCAACCGACTCTCTGATACGGACCTCCACCAGTCTCTCCATAACCTTCAGTTGAAATGACGACAAGGTGATATGCCTGAAATCCTTTGGGTTATTGTGAGACACCTTCCCTGCCTTGGGGATGAACACCACTCTTGATTCCCTCCACTTTCTAGGGATATGGTTAAGAGCTAATACTCCCTTAATTATAGCGTGTAGCCACGCTGAGCTTAGCTGAAGTGTTTGCTGCAGCTGTATGGGGGCAATGCCATCCGGACCTGCTGATTTAAAGGGCTTAAATGTCCCAATAGACCAGATGACCTTTTCCCTAGTGAGGAAATCTCCAGTGACCGAAAGATCTCCAGTTAGATGTGGCTGTACCGGCATGCTATCCGTGGCACCCGGGAAGTGTGTGCAAAGAAGCAGATCCAGTGATTCCTCCTCGGTCTCTGTCCAGGGGCCGTCAGGTATTTGCAAGCATCCTGGGGCTTTCTGGGCAGTACCTGAGAGTATCTTTCTGAGCCTGCCTGCCTCTGAGATAGACTCCACCCCATTGCAGAAGTCTTTCCATGAGGTTATTTTCGACCTTCTTAGGAGCTTCTTGTACTCCCGTAACGTTGTCTTGTAGGTCTCCCAATGTCCCTCACTACCAGACGCAGTAGCCTGATTGAAGGTTTTCCTGCAGTTCTTGCGTGAAATCCTGATTTCTTCATTCCACCAGGGTGGCTTTTTCCTACCCCGGTGCTGCTTTTTTGGGGCATGCAATGTCTATTGCCTTACTGCAGGCCCCCGTAAAATGGTCGACAAGATATTCCAGCTCCTCTAGGTTTGCTGGAGTAGCCGGCTCTCTATCTTGTGGCAAAAGCCTATCCAGCTCTTTCCGATACCTATGCCAGTTGGCATTTCGCAAGTTTCTAGTTAGAGGAGCCTTGGGCGTTTCCCCTAATACCTCGAATTGGATATATCGGTGGTCGGAAAAGGAGTGCTCCTCAAGCACCTTCCACTTCCCGACCAGACATTCCGCATTCTCAGAGATAAGGGTAACGTCCAGAACTTCCCTTCGGGATTTTGTAATAAAAGTGGGATCATTCCCCCCTATTTGCAATAACAAGCTTAGAACTAAGTATGAAATTAAAAAGTGACTCACCCCGTTCGTTATCATCGGAGCTGCCCCAGGTGTGATGGTGAGCATTCGCATCACCACCCAAAATTAGCGCCTCTCTCGTGCTGGCCACTAGGTCTTTAATGCAGATAGTTGGCACCTCCTTGTCGTGCGCTAGGTACATGGATGCCATCTTAATTGGTCTTCCGTTTGCACTTAGACTGACCGCTGCGTTGTCCTCGTCGCTAAATTGTGGAAGAAAGAGACACTTTAGTGTGATACTTATCAATATGCACGTCCTTGGTTTCCCCGTTGAGGCTCCACTTACCAGTCTGTAGCCCGGCGCTTTCAGCCCACAAATGTTTTGTCCCACCACCCAAGGTTCTTGGATTAGGACGATGTCGGCTGCCCCTTTAGCTGTTAGATGGAGCAGCAGTGCAGCTGAAGCTGCTTTACAGTGGTGAAGGTTAATCTGCAGTACCTTCACCATATTGGCCATTACCGCCCACGTCGCCTATTAGGGTGGAGTTGACCGCGTCTTCCGACATCTCGATCAACTCCTCCTCCGTATAAAGCCGAAGCATGCGTCCGACCCCCAGCGAAGACGTCGATGAGGCATAACCCCCGGTCAGGTCGTCCATCGGATCAACCTGCTAGGATTCTTCCTCCATCTCCACGTCGCTGTTGGCCTCTTCCGGCTCTACCTCCGCGATCAGGTTCTTCGCTGCGTTTACGTCGTTGCTGCAGACCTTAATTTTGGCCATGTCACAGCCGTAACGTATAACCCCGCTCTTTTGCTCCAACAACTCTATGGAGTCCTTATTTAGAAGCAGGACAACCTGCATCGTCGCTTTACCGCTTTCGGTAATTTTTACCACCTTCCAATTATCGGTAGGTAGCTCCGGGCTATAGAGCCTTATGGTTTGCAGGATCCTTTCTGGCTCCGCTGGCTTGCAAGGCAACCATGCTCTCGCTCTCGGTCGCACCGGTAGGTCCTTGAAGTCGACCGCCCTGAGCTTTGCACCAGGGTAGACTTCTCCAATACCTGCGACTGTTTTCTTATAGATCTCCGCTGATCTAGCATCCTCGCATGCTATAACGCGGAGGTTATTTTGGAACCACCCCGCTCCCTTACAGGTTGGCGGAGGTCCCGGATTCTCCAACATAATGTTGATAGCAATGTCGGCCATCGCGGCCTTAACCCACTTCCATTGCTGCCTCAGGGTGAGGCTGTCTTCATTGCTCTCATCAATGACGCCGAGCAGGATCTGCTCCTTGGCTACTTCAGCAAAAGAAGGCCCCTGCGTTCTGACCCTCTTTGCATGGTTGAGCGTATTTTCCCCCGATCTATTGCGCTTACTGGAGGACGCCTGCGGCTGCTTCTCCTCCGGCTTGCGGTAGTCGGGCAGGACTGCCTTTGCCCAGTCGATTTCTGTGAGGATCTCCTTCACATGCTCTTCTTTCGCCTTGCTATACAGGTCAGGCGTTGCGGTGAACCTTTGCTGGATTCGAGCAGCCAGCTTCCTCTGTCGATAGCCCGCTGCAGCTGGTTCTGGCCTCTGGTCAGGCCTCGTGAAGGCCGTTGGTGTCGCGGGAGGACCGCCCGTGGCCTGCGGCCCAGATTCAGCCTTATCCCCGGCTGCAATCTGCATGCCAGGTTGGCATCCACTGGTGCCAGGAGTTTCCCGGGGTGGACTCCTTTGAGCAACCCCACCGCCACTTTCCTTCGTTTTTGCGAGAGCTTGGCCCGGTTTCACCATTGGCCTTGGTTTCCCGCTATTTGTCACCGCACTACGGCTGGTGGAGGTACTCTGCATCTTGAGCTCCTTGTTTAGTGGGCCGAGACCCTTCCGACGCTTTAAGGGGGCCGGTCCCTTTATAGTTTGTTTTTGATGTTGTTGTGTTGTTGCTGTTTTTGTTGTTGTTGTTGTTAATTGTTTTCTATCCATATTTGATCCCACGGGCTGCGGAGAAAGGGGGGGTTCGTCCACCCGGGCAGAGATCCGCGATGCCCAGGTAAGGCCTACTTACATCCTGGGTGTGGCCGCCTCCCAGAGGGCTCCGTTCGCGACTGGGCTATTTAGGGGCCCCCAGCCTGGCCGATCCTCGGTACGGTGCGCGTGACGCCTTGATCCAGCCCCTTCAGACCTCCAAGCCACGATCAGAAACCATTTCCATATGACTACGCTATTAAGGAGTTTAGCACATAGCACTGATTCCTGATCTTAGCTGAGCACCATTCTGACATCGCACAGAATCCTCTGTAGTGCCCATTTCCAGTCAGCACCCTCGTGGAGGGTTCAGCCGGAGGATTTTTGCCGACCCTGAATAGGGTAACTTTTGAGAACATTGTTTTCGCAAATAGATGCGTAAACAATGAGATTTGGAAAGCCAACAATATTAAGGTGTTTATACCAAGAAAATACATTGAATCTTACGGAGTTATTAGGGGCATCCCTATTGAGTATTCGGACGTAGAAATTAAGGAAGGCCTAATATCCGAGGAAAAAAATTATATTTATCCAAAGACTGACAAGAAGGGGAAGTAGGGAGTGTGACAACAGGGTGCCGACTCTGTCGGTCAAAGTTGGCTTCTCTGGGGACAACATCCCGAAAAGTGTAATTCTGGATCATACGATTCTAGAGGTTCACTACTTTTTTTCCCAAGCTAAGACAATGCTACAGGTGCGGCAGATTAGGGCA
>NW_023458861.1:61962-66984 GCF_013731165.1 Rhagoletis pomonella | reverse complement strand
TAAAATCAGAGTTCGAAAATAAACGAAATGAATCGTATTGTTTTGTTTCGTTTCTCTCATAACAGAGAGCAAAACAACCGAAACCCAAACAAATAAAATTTTAGTTGTATTAAGTTTTGTTCTGCTTTTGTGCGCGAGTGCAAACGAAACAAAAGCATAAAGTGCGCAGCTGGGTGAGACAAAACTCTCAGGAATGATTCGCAAACGTTTGCTTGGCGATTTGCTCATTACCAGAGTTCGAAAATAAATGAAATGAATCTTATTGACTCTAGTTGAATTGGGTTTTGTTCTACCTCAAGTGCGCAGCTGGGCGAGGTAAAATTCGCAGGAATAATTCTCAAACGTTTGCTTGATATCATACTTACAAAGAATGAAATGGAAAAGTCGGTTAATTTGGGAAACCCACCTATTTAGATATTTAAATGTACTATATATGAATTTACATACATACATATATGTATGTATTTGCAAACTTAGTAATTGGTAATATGTACTATAGAAAACCATGTTGATACTGTGGAAATATATTAAAAATTCATATTAGGGCTTGACTTTTCTGATTTACCTATATATTAGGATATCAAATCTTAATCTTAATTCTTAACGTTTGCGAACTAACTGCCAACTAACTAACAGCAAAACTAAGAAGTTGCATGTTTCAATTCCTGCATGATTTCTATGGTAATGGGTTTTGAAATTACTCTCATTGTTGCGTTTTGTGTACTATACATACAAGAATGATAGAATACAAGATTGCGCCAATGAAAGGATTTTTGAGCGTAATTTTTGCGTGACGTCATCTTGGTGCAAATGCGAGAGAAATGCCAAAACGCATAGAAAAATATGTAAACAATGCAATGTGTTAATTTTAATATTACATGGCCCAATTTTGCAGGAATCAATAAATATACAAAGATCGATTAATTAGGAACACGTAGCAATAATTTTGGACATGTAGCCCTTTAGGTAAGTACGATTTTTAGCACATGAAAAAATGGATGTGTTAAGAGTGTTTGCAATTTCATGTAGACCAAAAGGAAGGTGTGCAGCAATGTGAATTTTTGGACTCGCCATTGTAAAAAGCAATTCAGAGTGCATATTTATATTTGTGGACGGTAGCCAACCACCATAAACTCCACAGCTGTTGACTCCACAGCTTTATATAACTATATAAATGCAAATGGTTACCTGCAGTGGCAACGGCAGTCTCACTCTGCTCAAGTAACTTGCTGACAATTATTTTGTTTTCCCTGTGCTGAGCTCTTTCAGCACGCTGGGAACCCCCCAGATTTTCTTCGTAAATAGTAGGCACCGCACCATGTTTTAAACGACGAAGTTTGGCAAAACCTAAGGCGGTTACGAAAACGATATTAACAGGTCTATTCTGCGCTGGTAATAAAAAGTTTGTAACCGGTAAATAAAGCTCCTGTCAATTTTTAAACCCTTTTCGCATTCTGTGTACTCTTGTAACCGGTAAATTTTGTTACCATCTCATAAGCTGGTAACAAAGTATTGCCCCGTGAAATATGCAATGCCAGAATTTGCACAATTCTTCATAGCTGAATTGCTGAATACTTAAACTGCATTACCAACGTTCCTAGAATCGCGGTGACAAGAACTGGTAACATTTTTTGGTAATAAAAATTTCCGGTTACAAAATCTTCGGTAACGTGCAGAATAGACCTGTAAATGCAATTAATATGAAAATACACAATATGTTACCCATTTCGAACTGTGTATTATTTTCAATATCTTCACTAGTAAAGTGCTTCGTGCCCACATAGCTCGATTTGGTGTTTAATGCATAATCGCCGGCGGAACTTCTTCCACTTTTTCGCCAGGTTCGCGTCCGTAGGAAACGAAAAAAAACTTATATCGCATGCTTTCCTTTTCTTTTCACTATTACACTTTGCCACTGCACACTTCAATTTGCTTTGCAATGTCTCAATAATTGTTTAAAACCACGCAGAAACATTAACGCACAAATATTAAAATTGTTATTTGGTTTTTTCGAATGCTCACAATCAAAAGTTGCACCAAGATAACGTCACGCACACAGCTGATTCTGTCAAAATCACAAAGAGCGGATTAGCGGTACCGCGATTGGCGCAATCTCTATCTCCCTCAATTGTGCTAGTTTTGGTTTTGCTCATGTACAAAACGATTCGAATTGATCGCAAAGTTTTGTATCACTTCCGGCTGAGCAAGCAAAGAGTGCAGACGGCTTTTTCTGTGCAAAATTACCAAGGATTTATTCTATTATCAGACAGCTTGAGTTTTTGATTAAAATAGTGAAAAACTATAACAAACAGTGTGTGGCAACGTGGGGCAGTCCCAAGGTAAGCTGCATCGTACTTTTCATACATTTTTTTTACGTTTTTGTGAATTTTACAAACAACTGTGTGCAAACAAAGTGAAGCGTGGTTTAGAGGACAGGTTAGGTGACGTCATGGCGTCAAAAGTGTTAGCAGAAGGTGAAAATGATGGTGAGATTAAAGAGGCACCACCGATAGTTAATCGTTCCAAAAGAAAGAAAAAATCTGAAAGTGGATTTGCAGTTTTTTAATAGTGTAGAGCCCATGGAAAATGAGGAAGCTGAAAATACAGTTGCTACCATAGCAAACGGTACTAAGGAAGCGTTAGACAATAGTACAGTTAGCAAAAGTACTGCTACTTCAGGCATGTTTGTAAGCAAAGATGACGCGAAAAGAGAAACGGTTTTTTACCCAGCAAACCACAAGGGCAAGGCATATGTGTTTTTTGATACTTCTGTAGCGGAAAGCGTTCAGAACAAGAGGGTACGAAATGGGTTATATCTGTGGGGGAAAGTAAAGCATTTTAATAGTGATGGCATCGACACTATAAAAGCGATTGGTATTACCCTGTATAGGGTAACTTTTGAGTACGTTGTTTTCGCAAATAGATGCGTAAATAATGAAATTCTGAAAGCCAACAATATTAAGGGCCGGTTACTCAATGTCTGGTTTACACTAATCTGCGGTTAAACATCGTTATCGACGTCTTCGACTCCATGCATACAACAGGGACTCGGTAACGTCGATAACTATGTTTCACCGGAGATTAGTGTTAACCAGACATTGAGTAACCGGCCCTAAGGCGTTTATACCAAGAAACTACATTGAATCGTACGGAGTTATTAGGAGCATCCCAATTGAGTATTCGGACGTAGAAATTAAAGAAGGCCTAATATCCGTGGCAAAAATTACATCTATTCAAAGATTGACAAGAAGGGAAAGCAGGGAGTGTGACAACAGGGTGCCGACTCTGTCGGTCAAAGTTGGGTTCTCTGGGGACAACATCCCGAACAGTGTAATTCTGGATCATACGATTCTAGAGGTTCACTACTTTTTTCCCATGCTAAAACAATGCTACATGAGCGGCAGATTAGGGCACACACAAAAAGCGTGCAAATTGGAAAAACGATGTCTCAAGTGCGGCAAAAAGGAGGAGTGCAGAGGGTTGTGTGACTCCGTGAAATGCATCCTATGCGGTGACACAACACATATAGCCTTTGATAGAAATAGATGCCCAGAGTGGGATAGAGGATCAGTTAGTAAAAAGGATGACCCTAAAAAAACAAACCAGAAAAGAAGTTATTAATGAAATTAAGGCAGAGTCGTCGAATAGATTTGAGATCCTTAGTGAAGAACATTTCCCTGAACTTGACAGGCAACATCATCCTTTTAAAAATAACCAAAATTAAATTAAAAAATAGAAAAGAATAACGTCTGAAATGACAAAGTTTGCAAGAGACGCCTTTCGTAAAGTAAATTTCCCTGCAGGTGTTAATGCCTTTGTCCACTTCAACGAGAGATTGAAGCAAAAATTTTCGAGCCTGGAGAGTGGAGAAATTAGTAGAGGGCAAGAGGAAGAAGTAGAAATATCGAATGAAAGTGCTGCAATATAATTGCCAGTCTTTGAAAAAAACTCTAACAACATTGATTTCTTTGTAAACGAAAAAAACTTTGTCTCAGTGAGGTCTTCTCACATGATGATACAAGCAAAAATAAAAATATCTTTAATTTCAATCTAGTGGAAAAGAAAAGATCTGATGGCTATGGGGGAGTAGCTATTGCTCTCCGAAAACCTATTAGATTTAAAAAAGTAAACTTTCAAGTAGATCACGATATCTGCATAGTGCAAACCATAAACCTGACGAAAAACCTAGTAATCTGTTCTATCTATTGTGAACCGTCCATGGACCAAAGTACCTTCAAAGCAGTAATCACAAACCTCTTTAATACGCTTGAAACTTATGAAAATGTTCTTATCATGGGCGATTTCAACGCCCGCTCCAAAAAATGGGGTGATACCATGGTGGAATAATAACAAGGTGTTGTCAGTTACTTAACCTCACTTTTTCGGCAGGTCTATTCCGGTCACGCATTTTAAAGTAGTAGAAAAGGTATTAATTATTTACTACTTTTAATCCGTCGGTGCATACTATTTCAAATTAAATGCAGAAAAATGTTTAATTACAGGCTTATAAGCCAGGGCATGAATCATGTATGACGACAATCGTCTGAACGATATCGTGTCGAGATTGTCTTGCTTCATGAAAACCAAATATTGCACAAATGCATAAATCAGTGTTTTGACGACGTAATTTTGTTAGTATCGTTTGAGCGACTATCGTTTCAAAGTTACGTGATTTATGCCCTGAATATATGTTTGTATCGGCAGCTCCACATAGCTTGGACATATATTGTAACTTTAAAAAAGTAAAGGCGGTAAAATAAGGCAATTTCCTATAAGACTGTAAATGATTTTTTAAATATACTAAAAAACATAAATATCGATAATATAAGCGGACTACTAATTTAACCATGCAGTCACTCTATTCTAGCGTATCAGTAGTCCGAAACTGCCGCAAAAACAAGCAATAACTCCCGTCATTACTGAATATACTTTTAGTTTAAAAAAAAAATTAACACAAGCACTGATAGCGACCGAAAATTAACAAAACATTATTCAATTGCTCAATAAAAATCGGCTGTTTTT
>NW_023458861.1:53571-61862 GCF_013731165.1 Rhagoletis pomonella | reverse complement strand
TTTGCAAAAGCTTTACCATGACAGTTTAATAAAGGTCGCTCACAATCGATGGCATATTTCTGCAATTGCATAAATTTGTCAGCTCTTATGCACCGAAACGCGAATAGCCCTATCGATTTTTCGATGCATCGGAGAAATGAACATCGATGCTAAAATACATCGCCTGAAAGGCATCGATATATCGATGGTTTTTGATATTTCGCAATTTGTTAGGTTGTTAGGAAAATTTTATACTTTTTATTTCCAACCAATGCAGGCTCTGTAATTGAATTAGACTAATACTTACATTATGTTTTTCCTGTATTTAATTAGGCTTTCTTTTCTCTTAATATAAATAGAATAAAAATGCTTAGCGTCGTAAATGCGTTGCGTCTAAAGTTCCAATACCTAATTTTGTTGACATTCTAACGGGGGTTGGCCATTTTTAAGTGATAAGGTTAGCATTTTTAATACTGGAAACTACAAGTAAACTCGGAAGTTCTGAATGCTCCTTCAAATAAAAAATTTGTAAAATTCATGACTAGTCAAAAAATTTGAAGAGCATAATCAGACTTATCCTGGGTTTCGCCAGAAAATAAATTCAACCGAAATTTTGCATCCGCCCTTAGTTGATACACTTAAACGTAAAGAGAGAAGTGAACGCTTTCCGGTGAAAATGAAACTCATATAAGGCTGATCGAGTAAGGGCCTGTGCCAATCGGTAACTTTTTTCTCCGTGGTGAGACGGGGTTTAAAAATTTGCTATGGTGTAGTACAAACAAAAAATTTAATTTTGCTCTGCCAAATGCAAAGTAAAATTTTGACAGTTGGAAAACCAACAAAACGCTCGTGCGAAAGCTTTGTTGTTGTGTGTTGCTGAAATTCTTATAATTGATATTTATTTTCTAATTTGCAAGTAACCTGCGCTTTTTTATGCTGTTTCAGCTTTCATTTTCATATTCACTCTTTATTACCGCCAAGCAATATTATGTGTATACATGGTTATAAGCTGTCAAAATTTTACTTAGTGCGTGTGTGAATCGGTAACAAAGTTCTATGGGGAAAGCTGTTGAATAATATTTTTACTATGGTGAGACGGTTTTGCCAATTTGCTGTGTGAAATTAAATCTTTTTCGACAGCAGTAAATTTTTGATAACCGCAGATTTATGCGGCATAAAATATTCCGAATTGAAGTAAAATTAATATATTAAGAAAACGTCTACCATCGTTGATTGCAGTTCATCAATTTAAGCTTTTATTTAACGAAAAATTACACACATAAACAATCTTTGCGATTGTCAAAATTTTCTATTCATTTGTCAAAAATTTCACTAGCCTCATAAGCTACTGAAATTTTATTCACCTCATAGTTGTCAAAAATTTACTCGCCGCGAACTTTGTTACCGATCCGCACATGCTCTTAGCCCCATGAGCTAGGTAAAATTCTGACGTTCGTATTCACCACGAGAAATTTCAGATTTTTACTTTGATCCGTCAAAATTTCGTCTTTTCTACCATTTGACACAGGCCCTAAGTTGAAACCAAACAAGTCTGAGTCAAACTAAAGTCGATGTCTAAAACATCGTTGAAACTGACATCGATGTATCGACAATTTAGCGATTGGGGAGACTTCGCGAGAGTGCACCACGCTTTGAAGAAAATGACTTTTTGGGGGCGGCCCCAGGGTACAGGGGGTCGTACACATCATAAAACTGAAAACCAGACGGCGAGGAAATTCATATTTTACAAGAAATTTGTTGTTAAAGTTGAAAATTTGACCTAACAAAATGTACGATAATAAACCATTTCAAACAAATACATGTGTGCTGAAAACACATTCCAACTAAATTAAGCTCTTTGAACGTTTGTCTATTTTATATTTTAATAATTTCATTATTTAACGATCAGGAACACGTTTACAAATTTATTTACTTTCCTTTAGGAATTGGAATAGGAATTGCGTCCACAGTATTTTTCCGTAGAATTCCTTTCTGCCTAGGCGGTAGAATTCTCCTTTTGGTGTGCACCAAGTGATTTAGCCTTGGGGAAGGATGAGGTAACTAGAATTCCGTTTCTGTGAGGTAAACCTGGGGCTGCCGCCCCAGTGATGTCTATTATGGTTGCTGTGTGTTTTATAAAAATGTCTTGTATATATAAATGCGTGAAATGCATCAGAAGAAAGTGCGAAAAGTGCAAGTGTTTTTTGCAAATAACTAAATGTCTTATACAAATTCACAAAGTAGAATTCTCTTTCTGTGGTGCGAAGAAAAAAAGCAGAAGGATTATAACCCTCACAAAGTAGAATCCTCTTTCTGTGTTGTGAATAAAAGGACTATACTATAATCATGATGTATATTTAAATTATACAATCAATAATTATTATTATTTTGCTGAAAAATTACATTATCTGCACACATAATACTCATAATAGCTATTAAACTCATTATAAAATAGCACTTATCATATTCGCCTTTATAATATTCTTAGATAGTTGGTTGGGTAAGGCACTGCGACCAGTAGGTCTATTGTGCCCCTAGCTCATCACAACATATCAACCAGCCCCAGAGTGTCTATAAATTTCATAATAGACCCCGGGGACAGTGAGTGTATGTGCTTCTCTCTTGGCCAGACGTGCCCTATGCTTCTATACCTCCTGCGTGCAACGGCCTCACACTCCATAAGAAGGTGTAGAGGAGTCTCCTTGGCTGCATCGCAAAAGCGACACAGGTCGCTGGACCAGATACCTAGTTTATGCAGGTGCCCTCTGAGCCTACAATGGCCCGTCATAAAACCTGTAATAATTCATAGTTTCTCTTTTGGGAGATCCATGAGAAGCCTGTATCTTGACAGATTGTAACCTCCTAATAAGCTTTTTGCCTGACGTTGGCCCATGGTGCCAAGCCAGTGCAGTTCCCTCAGTTTGGCGTTGTCCCTTCTGAGTATTTCATTTATGGTGTTGGGTTGTACTGCCAGAAAGGGCTCAGGTCCTATCGGTGTCGAGGAAGCGGCCGTTCTGGCCAGATGATCAGCTTCCTCATTTCCTGCAACCCCCATGTGCCCTGGTACCCACATTAGTTAGATATTATTGACCTCCGCTAGAGCGTTGAGCCTCTCGACACACTCCCAAACCAAGGAGGACTTGATCTCGAATGATGAGAGGGCCCTAAGTGCCGCCTGGCTATCACTTAGTATAAGTATCCTTTCAACCCTATAGTTTCTGCGAATGTTAATCTCAGCGCCCATACTGATGGCATAGACCTCCGCTTGAAAGATGCTACGGAAAGTTCCCAGGGGCACCGAAAGCTTCAGTCTAGGGCCGTACACGCCTGCTCCAATCCCCGCGGGTAATTTAGAGCCGTCAGTGTACCACTGTATTGTGCTCGCCTGTATGTGACTCTCCATAATTGAGGTACACCAGGTCGCCTTGTTATAAGTGTGGGTCCTGAAATTTCGCTTGAAGACCACCTCTCTGTTAATATCGTCCCTGGGGAACAAAGCCAAGGGAAGCTGGGTACCTAGCTTGTCCCTGTGCTTAGATGATAATACTTTGCCTTTACCGAAGCCCTCTCTCGCAAAGTTAAGGAGGGTTCGCTTTGCAGCCTGTTCAATTGAGAGATGCAGCGGCTCGAGTTCCGCTGTGGTGTAGTGGTAAGCAGTGCGCGCTTTCACTCACCAGCACCTGGGTTCAAGCCCTGGTCAAAGCAACATCGCAAAACATTTAGAAAAAGGTTTTTTATTAACACCGTCGTCCCTCGGCAGGCAATGGCAAACCTCCGAGTGTAGTTCTGCCATGAAAAACAGTTTCTCATAAAAATACAATTGCCGTTCGGAGTCGGCGTAAAACTGTAGGTCCCTCCGCTTTATGTGACAATATCAAGGCGCACGCCACAAGTTGGAGGAGAAGCTCGGCCAAACACTAACATGTGTGTAAGCGCCAATCTATTATTATCATTAGTGGCTCGAGTTCCAGCATTACCTCCAGCGCTGCCGTCGGGCATGTGCGCATTGCTCCCGTAATGCAAACACATGCCAGACGTTGAATCTTGGAGAGACTCTGCCTCACCGTTCTCAAAGTAGTCCTGGAATACCAAGCCACCGCACCATATGTCACTATTGGTTCCACTATCGTGGTGTACATCCATCTGAGGATCCTCGGAGTGCACCCCCAGGATTTACCCGCTAGACGTTTGCACACCATCATCGCTCTCGTGGCCTTAGAGATGACCCCATCAACATGGGCCCTCCACAGAAGCTTGGAGTCCAGGGTAAGCCCCAGATACTTAACCTCTGTGGCGATTCTGATTACGACCCCGTCCAAGGTCAAGTTCCTCATCCCCTGGAGATTTTGTTTCTTGGTGAAGGGGACTATGGCTGTCTTAGAAGGGTTGATATTTAAACCAACGTCTGCGCACCACCTTTTTACAACGTTAAGTCCTCTTTGGACGATGTCACCGAGAGTACTTGCGAACTTCCCTATAGCGCTAATCACTATGTCGTCCGCGTACCCTTGGCAACGGACGCCCTCGTTAGTAAGTATCTGTAGGAGTTCGTCCACAACTAAGTTTCACAGTAGAGGAGAGTGCCCTTTCCTTTTCAGTACCTGAAAATGCAACATTAGGTAGCCTAATAGCCAACATGGTCCCTGTGTTGTCTCTCGCTAAGGCTTTATGCAGCCTAGCAGCTGCAGGAGTAGATGCGATGTTCTCACAAAAGGTCCTGAAGCTGCTACGCTTGGCCTTCCTAATCTCCTTATTGTATTTTGTCAGACTGACTGAGTACTCCTTCCAGTTCTCGGTGCGCTTTGCCCTGTTAAAAAGTCTCCGCACCTCCTTCCTAAGAACTGAGAGTTCCCGTGTCCACCAGGGAGGCTGAGCTTTGAGGTAAAGGCATCCAGAATAGCGCCGTTCAGCTTGTTGACCCTGTCCTCTTACTCCATACAATCCACCTTTCTATGTTGTGCCTCTATTCAGGTTAGGTCCAACTTAAGTACCTCTTCGTATTTACCCCAGTCTGTTTTACTGGGGTTTCTCTTTGGGTGACCTGTCAGAACCTCAGCTGCCAGTGCAAATCGGATAATCCTGTGATCCGACAGTGAGGGCTCAGATGAGACCCGCCACTGAACGATCATAGGACTGGCCAGTCCGTTGCTGAGAGTGATGTCAAGTACCTCCTCTCTGACCCTAGTTATGAACGTTGGTTCATTACCGACATTGTGGATGCACAGGTCTTCACTGATTATACATTCTAATAGGCGCTCACCCCTACGGTTTGTGTCCGAGCTGCCACACTCTATATTTTGGGCGTTCCCATCGCAGCCAAGAATCGCCGGAAGTCGTTTCCTGCGGCAAAATTCCAGCAGCTGCTATACCTCAAGAGGCGCCACGATGGCGTTGTCCCCCGGAAAGTAGGCTGCAGCCAAGACCACCTCCAGTTCCTTCCCCTTAAGGTAGCTGGGACCGCTACCAGATCCTTTGTAAGAAATTCTGTAATGCAAAAATAATTGATATTATTCTTCAGCACTACGCACGCTCTGGGCCTCTCGCAGGAGAGGTCCCAAATTACCTTATTGTTGTTATGATTGAGGCCCCTCACCTGGCCTCTGTAGGTCCACGGTTCCTGTATCAGTAGGATTCCCAGGTCCTCCGTGGCAAACCTGCTTGCCATGATTGCCGAGGCGACCACCGCGTGATGCAAGCTGACCTGGGCTACTGTTAGCGATGTTGGGTTCATAGTTGGGGCTCGTCCTCGATGTCCGAGAACCGTACCTCATCCTCGCCTCCTCTGTCGAGTTCGACCCTGCCTATGTTCTCTAGGAGCTCCAGTGTGGGGCGCACATAGTCAGTGGCACTTGGCCCGTGAGCACTCACAAGAGCTGGTGCCTGTGCTGATTCTGGTGGCTGATTTTCCGGTAGGGCCGTGGTCGACTCGGTCGCTGGGGCAGCAGTGGAATCAGTAGCAACGTAGACTTGCATGTCTTGGGACTCTGACTCCTTGCTGCCTGTCGTCTTATGTCGCCATGGCCGCACCGTGACGTAACTGTAGCGGAAGTTGACTATCAATCCGGCCCTCTTGATGCTGACATACGACGCCTCATCGATCCCCAGGTTGAACCTGAGACCGTTGTCTTCGGCGCCGCATGAAACCACCTTCCACGCAGCCGTGTGGATGTCCTCGTTCTGGGCCTGGATGAGCCCCAGCACGAACTCAGTCGATTTCCCAGCGCATCTTGGGAAGAACACAGAGATATTATGCACCCCCACTTGGTGCACAACGCGGGCCCCTCCCACCCCTCAATGTTAGGTCCCTTATCTACCAGCCATGCTGCGGTCCGCTCATCCTTGCAGTCCACAAGGAGCATGTCTGACCTGAAAAATACCCAACAAAAGACCAGTGCGTGCTTCCACCCTTTAAGGACCTCATCCATGATGGCGTCCTGGAGTTTGGTTAGGTCCTCAGGCCTTAGGGCACCAGCAGGGTAATCACAGAGCATCCGAATAGCTAGGCTGCTTAGTGATTCCCTCCTGTGGCTGACCCTCTCCCGCGGACCCATCCAAACCCCTAGCCCTCTGTTGGAGGGGGTGGGAGCCCCCGCGGCCGTTTGGGGGACGGTGTCTCTGGTGGTGTGACCTGTAGGCTGGTGCGTTTTGGTGTAGCTGTTGATGAGCCTGTTATGTTAACTGTGGGTTCCCCGCTGCTCCGCCATTTGGCGGGCGCAGGTCTCTGCTGCTGTTGCCCGCTTCTCTGCTTTTCAGCAGGCGCGGGTAGTTCACCTCTCTGCTGCTGTCTTCTTGCTGTCTTACAGCTGCCACCCTGACTCCAGGGATGAGGTCCGACTAGGAGACCTGCGGTGCCTACTGCTAGAGCGGTGCCCGCTGCCGGAGCGATGCCTGCTCTTCGAGCGATGCCGACTCTTGGATCGGCCTCGGCTACCAGAGCGGTCATGGCTCCCGAAGCGGTGTTCGATGAAAAGGGCAGCCTCCTCCTCGGTTAGGCTCTCAAGGAAGCTTCCCCTGCGCCTGGTGCCTTTACTTTCGCCCAGCATAGTACTGCCGAGCTTGGCCGTTGGTACCTTTGGTGCCACTGGCACTCACTTTTGGTGACGAAGACAGTATCGTGGCTGCTGTTGTAGCTGTAGTTGTGGTTGTAGCTTTACCTGTTGTAGTAGCTGTTGCTGATGTCGTAACTGTTGCTGCTGTTGTAGCTGTAGCTGTTGTCGCGTTTGATTTCGCGTTGGTTTTTGTTGTTTTTATGTTTTTTTGTTGTTTAGTTGTATTCATTCGACTGCCTGCTCGGCTAGGCAAGCTCAGCAGTCAAGGTAATAATATGGTCCGCCACGCCAGAGCCCCATGTCACGGTAAGGCCACCGTCACTCCTCGATGCGGCCCGGTGTCGAAGAGGTGCCGTTATACTACAGCCGGTTTATTCCCTCCTAGCTGTAAACCGTCCAATAGGCACGCTGTCGCGTCACACCCTGGATTAGGAGGTGGCAGTTCTTGGGCACCGTTTTCCGGCAGCCCCAATCTGGAGACAAGGTAGCGCAGAAGCGACGAGTGCGTCCACGATACCCCAGAGCAGAGATGGGCTGATCGGCAATTCAGCTAAGCCCCCGCACCAACGACAAGGTGCCTGCCCTAGCGAGGGTATAATATTCTTACGCTTTGAACATCTGTCAACACATTTCGGTCATTGTCGATACATACATTCATACGTACTATTTCGGTTGTCTAATGGAAAATAAACCAATTTATAAACGTGTCCTTCATCTTTAAATGAAGTTAATAAAATAGATAAACGTTCAAAGAGCTTAATTAAGTTGAAATGTGTGTTTTCTGCACACTTGTATTTGTTTGAAATGGTTCGTTATAGTACATTTTGTTAGGCGTAATTTATCAACTTATCAACTTTAACAACAAATTACTCGTAAACTATGAGTTTCCCCGCCGTCCGTTTTCAGTTTTGTGATGGTACGACCCCCTCTACACCCACCATAAAGTTATATTGGTCAAAGCGGGGATGCACTCTCCCGAAGTCAACCCTAGCGATTTTAAGAAATTGTAAACATCGATGGTAATCATCGAATTTTGAACCGCCATGACACAAAATACATGTAAACTTTGAGGCGAATTGAGATTTGACATTTTGCCCCTGACATGTGGT
Source organism: Rhagoletis pomonella (assembly GCF_013731165.1). NCBI lineage: Eukaryota > Metazoa > Arthropoda > Insecta > Diptera > Tephritidae > Rhagoletis > Rhagoletis pomonella. The sequence continues at coordinate 53,725 of NW_023458861.1, read as the reverse complement.
TGTTGTTTGTTGTATTCTTGCTACCACCTTGTATAAATTCGCCTTGAAAGAAGTTTTACAAATGTGCAGCATAGGGGAAGATGCCGGCAGTATGACTCCGCCATGGATTGTTAGCATTTTCTTTCCTATCGCTGTTTTCCCGTATGCAACTGTC
>NW_023458861.1:24359-53561 GCF_013731165.1 Rhagoletis pomonella | reverse complement strand
CGAGACAGAAGCACGCCGTCTAAATTGTGTCTTTTACAATCCTAAAAAAAAAAAATAAAACCTTTTGCGTTTAGAGGATAACTAGATATGAAACTCTTTTTCTCGTGAGAGCTCTGTCAAAGTGTGTATTTTTTATAACAATGTCCAGTAGAGCCACTGTGACGAAAATATGTATGGGCATTTATAGAGAAATTTATGGAGAAACTTTTGATTAAACACAACGAACAAGGTTGCAATATTCTTCATATATATTTTATATTTCAGTGGTTATATTGCCAGTTAAATCGCGTTTAGTTACAAATACTGTCTTATAGTAATATTAAAAAATGCGGGAAGAAGAAATCCACTGAATTCAATGTGATGCATTTTCCACACATGTAGTGGTAGCACGCCACTTCGCGTGTCAGCTGTTTATCTGCCCAGGGATTGGCAGTGCTACCAAGTACGAAAACGAGTTCCTGGGCGCGCTCTCAGAAAAAATGAGAGAGTTTCAAATCTAGTTATCCATGACATCATTCTGTACTTAGGGTTCGAAATTTCAGACGTTGGTATCGATACTGAGTAAACATACTGGCATCGAGCTTATGGTATCGGTACTCTAAAAGTATCAGGGAAAAAGTAACGATACTACTCAGTATCGGATTCATTAAAATACGTTTTTTGGGATACTAAAATTATTTTATTTTTCAATCGTATATCTAGTTATTTTATAAAATAAAACAATGGAAATTTAACATATTTGATTTTTATTTCATTGCAGAACTTACTTTCATGTTAGAAGTAATTTTAACGTTAAATGCACATACATACATACACATATGTATATATATGTATATATATATATATATATATATATATATATATGTACATATATATACTTTCACGAATTTCAAATTTTATTAAGAAATTTTTTAAACTTTTCGGACATGCATTTTTGTATCCTATTCAATTTTAGTATAATAATGTGGAAGTTTGAATTAAAAGTCAATGGTAGTAGGCGAAGTATCTCCTGTCATCAAACAAACAGTCAGCACATTCGCGCCTTGGCACCCACGTCACTGTTGACAGTTACAATTTCGAGAAAGTAGAGAATTTCGTTTACTTGGGAACCAGCATTAACACCGATAATAATGTCAGCATTGAAATCCAACGTAGAATCACTCTTGCCAACAAGTGCTACTTTGGACTGAGTAGGCAATTCAGGAGTAAAGTCCTCTCTCGACGTACGAAAACCACGCTCTATAAGTCACTCATCATGCCCGTGCTGGTATATGGCGCAGAAGCATGGACAATGACAACATCCGATGAGGCGGCTCTTGGGGTGTTTGAGAGAAAGATTTTGCGGAAGATTTACGGTCCTTTACGCGTTGGCGACGGCGAGTACCGCAGACGATGGAACGATGAGCTGTATGAGCTTTACAACGACATAGACATAGTGCAGCGAATTAAAATACAGCGGCTCCGCTGGCTTGGCCATGTCGTTCGAATGGACACCGACGCTCCAGCTCTGAAAGTATTCAACTCGGAACCCGCTGGTGGTAGCAGAGGAAGAGGGAGGCCCCCACTGCGATGGAAAGATCAGGTGGAGAAGGACTTGGCTTCACTTGGCGTTTCCAATTGGCGTCAGTTGGCACAGAGGAGAAACGACTGGCGTGCTTTGCTGAACTCGGCCAAAATCGCTTAGGCGGTTACAGCGCCAAAAAAGAAGAAGAAGAAGGTAGTAGGCTAAACTTGAATAGGTTGCAAAACTGCATACCCAAAAAGCTTCTAAAAATCCTGCCTTTTCGTGAACTTTGCGTAAAGTTTTATGGCCTTATTCATAAAAAATAAAAAAGGTATATAAACTGAAGAATGTATGAAAATGTCACTTTATTAAGCTCTTTAAACCTACTTTATTTTGTATGAATAAGGCTATTAAACTTTAACTAATTTGGTTTATGTTATGCAACCGATTACACGCAATTTTAGTTTATTTTAAGTGATGGACAAATTTTAATGATAGTAATCCATATAAGCAAAGAAAATTGGGTTGCCAATGGAAGAAAAAATTTAAAAAGTGTGTTTTTTAATAAGTATTCGATACTACGAGTACTGTGCAAAGTATCTAGTAAAATCACCAAATAAGGTATCGAGTATTAAAGTACTCATTTTTATACCCCCAGTATCGATACTTACTCAATATCGATAGTATCGTTCGAACCCTATCTGTACTGGTGTGTGCCACAAATGTGGACAAGAAGGAGAAATGTACACTTCCGGCTGAGCAAGCAAAGAGTGCTGACGGCTTTTTCTGTGCAAAAATTACCAAGAATTTATTTTATTATCAGACAACTTGAGTTTCTGATTAAATTAGTGAAAAACTATAAAAACAGTGTGTGGCAACGTGGGGCAGTCCCGAGGTAAGCTGCATCGTACTTTTTATACATTTTTTTACGTTTTTGTGAAATTAACCAACAACTGTGTGCAAACAAAGTGAAGCGTGGTTTAGAGGACAGGTTAGGTGACGCCATGGCGTCAAAAGTGTTAGCAGAAGGTGAAAATGATGGTGAGCCTAAAGAGGCACCACCGATAATTAATCGTTCCAAAAGAAAGAAAATATCTGAAAGTGGAAAATGAAGCTGAAAATACAGTTGCAACCATAGCAAACGGTACTATGGAAGTGTTAGACAATAGTACAGTTAGCAAAAGTACTGCTACTTCAGTCATTTTTGTAAGCAAAGATGACGCGAAAAGAGAAACGGTTTTTTACCCAGCAAACCACAAGGGTAAGGCATACGTGCTTTTTGATACTTCTGCAGCGGAAAGCGTTCAGAACAAGAGGGTACGAAATGGGTTATATCTGTGGGGGAAAATAAAGCATTTTACTATTGACGTCATCGACACTATAAAAGCGATTGGTATTACCCTGTATAGGGTAGGTTAGGTTAGGTTGAAGTGGCTGCTAGGCCCAGAGGGCGCCAGCACACTTAGGCCCGATCAGGGCCCATTGTGATACCACATGGATCCAAAAAAAACCCCTACTCCTTAAACCAGCTTGTGGAGTCTGCAAACCTTAGCAACTGCCGTATTCCAAACTTAGCAGTCGCGCTTAGATCGTCTAGAAGACCTATACCTAGGAATTTCTGTCTTTTCCTGCCCAGTGCTGGGCAATCGCAGAGTAAGTGCCTTATTGATTCAGGCTCTTCTTCGTCGTGGCAGCTCCTGCAGTAGTCGTTGTGACTAACCCCGAGACGTTCTGCGTGCCTTCCTATCAGAATATGTCCTGTGAGCAGACCAATGGCCAGTGACATATCGCCTTTATTGAGAGTGAGAATTTCTCTCGATCTCCGTACATCCCATTTTGGCCATGTAAGCTTCGTTGTATTACAGTTTTCAGTGCGCTCCCATCTGGAGGCCGCTTCTTCAAGGAAGTTCTCCCTTAGTAAGAGCTTGCAGGAAGCGAGTGGCATACCCACCCTCTTCCAGGCTGGTGAAAGTGGAGAGCAAGTACCCGCCCTTGCAAGCTCGTCTGCCTTCTCATTTCCTGGTATGTCACTGTGCCTCGGTACCCATACCAGGTGCAAAGCGAACTGCTCTGCCATCACGTTAAGTGATTTGCGGCAGTTAGCAACTGTTTCCGAATTTATAGTGACAGAGTCAAGCGCCATAAGGGCCGCCTGACTGTCTGAGTATATATATATTTCCGTAGTGGCGATAACAGCTAGTTTTAGGCTGTCAACGGCTTCTTGTATGGCTGCCAATTCGGCTTGAAAGACACTACAGTGGTCAGGTAGTCGGAATGATCTTTTTATTCCCAATTTCTCCGAGTAGACGCCTCCTCCTACCCTATTTTCTAGTTTGGATTCGTCCGTGTAGAATCTTATGGCATCTCTAGACCCCGGAACTCCTTCGAGCCATGATTCCCTGCTAGGTAGCGTTACGCTATAACCTTTAGTGAAAGTGAGCCTTGGTACACAGTAGTCCTTTGTACTCGGTAGTTGTCGGTTTCTCAGAATTGTAGTGTGAACACAGCGAGCCGCTTTCCAGCTTTTAAGCCCCTGTAGTCTTAGGGCTGCAAACGCAGCGTATTTTCGTCCCATAATATCTATGGGTATGATGTTGAGGATCGTATTCATTGCCATAGTAGGTGTTGTGCGGAGAGCACCACTAATGCAGATCAGGACCGTTCTCTCCACTTTTTGTAATTTAATAATGTTTACTTTCTTCTCCAGCACTGGCCACCATACCACTACCCCGTACAGAAGTATGGGCCTCACCACGACGGTGTATATCCAGTGCACTAGCTTCGGGGTTAAACCCCATTTTTGGCCGATTGCTCTCCTGCAGCTGTATAGGGCAACCGTGGCCTTCCGCACCCGCTCTTCGGTGTTTTGAATCCAGCTTAATTTTTTATCTAGGACTATCCCCAGGTATTTAGCGGATTCGCTTAATTTTAGTGTGGTCTGTGCCAGCCTTGGTGTTATCAATGGGGGGATTTTGTACCTTCTTGTGAACAGTAGAAGTTCTGTCTTGCTTGGGTTTACCCCTAACCCGTTATTTTTTGTCCAACTCTCGACTTCCTTCAGTTTTACCTGCATAATGTCACATAGAGTCTGTGGAAATTTCCCACTTACTGTTAGTGCAAGATCATCCGCATACGCAATAACCTTACAGCCACCCCCCTCCATGCCACACAGCAGTGAGTTTACCGCTGCGACCCATAATAGAGGGGATAGGACTCCCCCTTGCGGGGTGCCCCTCTCTACGAACCTGGTCAACGATACCCCCGCCAGCTCCGCCCGGACCACCCTGCATCTCAGCATTTGGTTTACGAGCGCAACTAAGCGCGAGTCGATGCCCAGGCCCGCCAGTGCTGCCGTTATCGCGCCCGGCATGATGTTGTTAAAGGCGCCCTCTATATCCAGGAACGCGGCTAGCGTATATTCTTTGATGTCTAGTGATCTCTCTATATACGACACTATTTCTTGTAGCGCCGTTTCTGTAGATCTACCTTTCGTATAAGCATGTTGTGTGGTAGAGAGTCTGTCACCAACCGACTCTCTGATACGGACCTCCACCAGTCTCTCCATAACCTTCAGTTGAAATGACGACAAGGTGATATGCCTGAAATCCTTTGGGTTATTGTGAGACACCTTCCCTGCCTTGGGGATGAACACCACTCTTGATTCCCTCCACTTTCTAGGGATATGGTTAAGAGCTAATACTCCCTTAATTATAGCGTGTAGCCACGCTGAGCTTAGCTGAAGTGTTTGCTGCAGCTGTATGGGGGCAATGCCATCCGGACCTGCTGATTTAAAGGGCTTAAATGTCCCAATAGACCAGATGACCTTTTCCCTAGTGAGGAAATCTCCAGTGACCGAAAGATCTCCAGTTAGATGTGGCTGTACCGGCATGCTATCCGTGGCACCCGGGAAGTGTGTGCAAAGAAGCAGATCCAGTGATTCCTCCTCGGTCTCTGTCCAGGGGCCGTCAGGTATTTGCAAGCATCCTGGGGCTTTCTGGGCAGTACCTGAGAGTATCTTTCTGAGCCTGCCTGCCTCTGAGATAGACTCCACCCCATTGCAGAAGTCTTTCCATGAGGTTATTTTCGACCTTCTTAGGAGCTTCTTGTACTCCCGTAACGTTGTCTTGTAGGTCTCCCAATGTCCCTCACTACCAGACGCAGTAGCCTGATTGAAGGTTTTCCTGCAGTTCTTGCGTGAAATCCTGATTTCTTCATTCCACCAGGGTGGCTTTTTCCTACCCCGGTGCTGCTTTTTGGGGCATGCAATGTCTATTGCCTTACTGCAGGCCCCCGTAAAATGGTCGACAAGATATTCCAGCTCCTCTAGGTTTGCTGGAGTAGCCGGCTCTCTATCTTGTGGCAAAAGCCTATCCAGCTCTTTCCGATACCTATGCCAGTTGGCATTTCGCAAGTTTCTAGTTAGAGGAGCCTTGGGCGTTTCCCCTAATACCTCGAATTGGATATATCGGTGGTCGGAAAAGGAGTGCTCCTCAAGCACCTTCCACTTCCCGACCAGACATTCCGCATTCTCAGAGATAAGGGTAACGTCCAGAACTTCCCTTCGGGATTTTGTAATAAAAGTGGGATCATTCCCCCTATTTGCAATAACAAGCTTAGAACTAAGTATGAAATTAAAAAGTGACTCACCCCGTTCGTTATCATCGGAGCTGCCCCAGGTGTGATGGTGAGCATTCGCATCACCACCCAAAATTAGCGCCTCTCTCGTGCTGGCCACTAGGTCTTTAATGCAGATAGTTGGCACCTCCTTGTCGTGCGCTAGGTACATGGATGCCATCTTAATTGGTCTTCCGTTTGCACTTAGCCTGACCGCTGCGTTGTCCTCGTCGCTAAATTGTGGAAGAAAGAGACACTTTAGTGTGATACTTATCAATATGCACGTCCTTGGTTTCCCCGTTGAGGCTCCACTTACCAGTCTGTAGCCCGGCGCTTTCAGCCTACAAATGTTTTGTCCCACCACCCAAGGTTCTTGGATTAGGACGATGTCGGCTGCCCCTTTAGCTGTTAGATGGAGCAGCAGTGCAGCTGAAGCTGCTTTACAGTGGTGAAGGTTAATCTGCAGTACCTTCACCATATTGGCCATTACCGCCCACGTCGCCTATTAGGGTGGAGTTGACCGCGTCTTCCGACATCTCGATCAACTCCTCCTCCGTATAAAGCCGAAGCATGCGTCCGACCCCCAGCGAAGACGTCGATGAGGCATAACCCCCGGTCAGGTCGTCCATCGGATCAACCTGCTAGGATTCTTCCTCCATCTCCACGTCGCTGTTGGCCTCTTCCGGCTCTACCTCCGCGATCAGGTTCTTCGCTGCGTTTACGTCGTTGCTGTAGACCTTAATTTTGGCCATGTCACAGCCGTAACGTATAACCCCGCTCTTTTGCTCCAACAACTCTATGGAGTCCTTATTTAGAAGCAGGACAACCTGCATCGTCGCTTTACCGCTTTCGGTAATTTTTACCACCTTCCAATTATCGGTAGGTAGCTCCGGGCTATAGAGCCTTATGGTTTGCAGGATCCTTTCTGGCTCCGCTGGCTTGCAAGGCAACCATGCTCTCGCTCTCGGTCGCACCGGTAGGTCCTTGAAGTCGACCGCCCTGAGCTTTGCACCAGGGTAGACTTCTCCAATACCTGCGACTGTTTTCTTATAGATCTCCGCTGATCTAGCATCCTCGCATGCTATAACGCGGAGGTTATTTTGGAACCACCCCGCTCCCTTACAGGTTGGCGGAGGTCCCGGATTCTCCAACATAATGTTGATAGCAATGTCGGCCATCGCGGCCTTAACCCACTTCCATTGCTGCCTCAGGGTGAGGCTGTCTTCATTGCTCTCATCAATGACGCCGAGCAGGATCTGCTCCTTGGCTACTTCAGCAAAAGAAGGCCCCTGCGTTCTGACCCTCTTTGCATGGTTGAGCGTATTTTCCCCCGATCTATTGCGCTTACTGGAGGACGCCTGCGGCTGCTTCTCCTCCGGCTTGCGGTAGTCGGGCAGGACTGCCTTTGCCCAGTCGATTTCTGTGAGGATCTCCTTCACATGCTCTTCTTTCGCCTTGCTATACAGGTCAGGCGTTGCGGTGAACCTTTGCTGGATTCGAGCAGCCAGCTTCCTCTGTCGATAGCCCGCTGCAGCTGGTTCTGGCCTCTGGTCAGGCCTCGTGAAGGCCGTGGGTGTCGCGGGAGGACCGCCCGTGGCCTGCGGCCCAGATTCAGCCTTATCCCCGGCTGCAATCTGCATGCCAGATTGGCATCCACTGGTGCCAGGAGTTTCCCGGGGTGGACTCCTTTGAGCAACCCCACCGCCACTTTCCTTCGTTTTTGCGAGAGCTTGGCCCGGTTTCACCATTGGCCTTGGTTTCCCGCTATTTGTCACCGCACTACGGCTGGTGGAGGTACTCTGCATCTTGAGCTCCTTGTTTAGTGGGCCGAGACCCTTCCGACGCTTTAAGGCGGCCGGTCCCTTTATAGTTTGTTTTTGATGTTGTTGTGTTGTTGCTGTTTTTGTTGTTGTTGTTGTTAATTGTTTTCTATCCATATTTGATCCCACGGGCTGCGGAGAAAGGGGGGTTCGTCCACCCGGGCAGAGATCCGCGATGCCCAGGTAAGGCCTACTTACATCCTGGGTGTGGCCGCCTCCCAGAGGGCTCCGTTCGCGACTGGGCTATTTAGGGGCCCCCAGCCTGGCCGATCCTCGGTACGGTGCGCGTGACGCCTTGATCCAGCCCCTTCAGACCTCCAAGCCACGATCAGAAACCATTTCCATATGACTACGCTATTAAGGAGTTTAGCACATAGCACTGATTCCTGATCTTAGCTGAGCACCATTCTGACATCGCACAGAATCCTCTGTAGTGCCCATTTCCAGTCAGCACCCTCGTGGAGGGTTCAGCCGGAGGATTTTTGCCGACCCTGAATAGGGTAACTTTTGAGAACATTGTTTTCGCAAATAGATGCGTAAACAATGAGATTTGGAAAGCCAACAATATTAAGGTGTTTATACCAAGAAAATACATTGAATCTTACGGAGTTATTAGGGGCATCCCTATTGAGTATTCGGACGTAGAAATTAAGGAAGGCCTAATATCCGAGGAAAAAATTATATTTATCCAAAGACTGACAAGAAGGGGAAGTAGGGAGTGTGACAACAGGGTGCCGACTCTGTCGGTCAAAGTTGGCTTCTCTGGGGACAACATCCCGAAAAGTGTAATTCTGGATCATACGATTCTAGAGGTTCACTACTTTTTTTCCTATGCTAAGACAATGCTACACGTGCGGCAGATTAGGGCACACACAAAAAGCGTGCAAATCGGAAAAAAGATGTCTCAAGTGCGGCAAAAAGGAGGAATGCAGAGGGGCGTGTGACTCCGTGAAATGCATCCTATGCGGTGACACAACACATATAGCCTTTGATAGAAATAGATGCCCAGAGTGGGATAAAGAGGATCAGCTAGTAAAAAGGATGGCCCTAAAAAAACAAACCAGAAAAGAAGTCATTAATAAAATTAAGGCGGAGTCGTCGAATAGATTTGAGATCCTTAGTGAAGAACATTTCCCTGAACTTGACAGGCAACATAATCCTTTTAAAAATAATCAAAATTACCTAAATAAGTTGTCAACACGTACCTCTTTTGCAAACACTCTGAGGAAACAAAGACCAAGATCAGTTAGTCCGGGCAGAAACAGGCAAAATAAACCCATAAGAAAAAGGGGGGTTCAACCTAATCCACAACAAAACGGAATAGCTTTCAATCACCCAAATCGACAACTCGTGTCTGAAATACAAAGAATGACGTCAGAAATGACTAAGTTTGCAAGAGACGCCTTTCGGAAAGTAAATTTCCCTGCAGGTGTTAATGCCTTTTGCCACTTTAACGAGAGACTGAAGCAAAAATTTTCGAGCCTGGAGAGTGGTGAAATTAGTAGAGAGCAAGAGGAAGAAGTAGAAACCTGGAATGAAAGTGCTACAATATAATTGCCAGTCTTTGAAAAAAAACTCTAACAACATTGACTTCTTTGTAAACGAAAAAAACTTTGACATAGTGTGTCTCAGTGAGGTTTTCTCACATGATGATACAAGTAAAAATAAAAATATTTTTAATTTCAATCTAGTGGAAAAGAAAAGATCTGATGGGTATGGGGGAGTAGCTATTGCTCTCCGAAAACCTATTAAATTTAAAAAAGTAAACTTTCAAGTAGATCACGATATCTGCAAAGTGCAAACCATAAACCTGACGAAAAACCTAGTTATCTGTTCTATCTACTGTGAACCGTCCATGGACCTAAGTACCTTCAAAGCAGTAATCACAAACCTGTTTAATACGCTTGAAAATTATGAAAATGTCCTCATAATGGGCGACTTCAACGCCCGCTCCAAAAAATGGGTTGATACAATCGACACACCCAAGGGAAAATGGCTTGGTTCATTTTCCGATGACTGCTTTCAAATGCATTAACAATGGTGCAATAACGTTCAAACCTAACCTAAATGACATAAGCATAGGTTCCGTCTTAGATTTAACCTTTACTAACATTTCGTCTATAACCAACTGGGAGGTAATACAATACCATCTTGGTGGTAGCCATCATTACCCTATTGCTGTAAATATTGATTCTTCTCAACTCAAAAACATAACTTTTTTGTCAAAAAAAAATGCTCGCTTCTCTCAGTTCGACTCCCTTGGAGTCCACTACAAATGAGATTACACGGCCTATCTCTAGGGAAATAGGCAAGGCAACTGTTACTCTCAATAACAAAACTCCTAAAGCGTGGTGGCATGAGGTTCTTAACAAACATTTTAGACTGTATATTGCTGCTACAAGAAAGGCAAATAGCTACCCCAGGAGAACTTCAAAAAGGCGACTGAGTGTAAAGAAATTTGGAAAAAAGAAGTCCAAAAAGCGAAAAGAAGTAACTTTTTAGACAGTGTTAATACACTAAATAAACATCCAAATACCAGAGAGGCCTGGAGGTTCATAAATATCGGAAAAGGCAACCCCAAGAAAAACCACAACCCACAATGGCTGGAAAACTCAAACCATCTTTTTTTGCAACACCTAAAAAGTCAGGTGTCCATCAATAAAAACTTTTCAAGCTTGCCGTGTCTGGAAACTCAAGGCAAGACGGTGCAAAACTTTAGCTTAAATGAGCTGAACTCCTTATGAATAAAACTAAAAGAACTGCAGGTGGACATGACAGATATACATACGAGATGATCCGTGCGCTTTCGCAAGAGGCTAAAACAAACCTTGTTGTAGCTCTTAATTGTTCATTTCAGAAGGGACAGATTGAAGACCAGTGCCGTATCATCAAAGTCATACCGATACCTAAAGTGGACAAAGACCGCAGCGACTACAAAAACTACAGACCGATATCGTTAATCCCTGTGCTGCTTAAAATCATCAATTTGATGATTAAAGCAAGAATAGACCCGGAATTGGCAACAAATGGCATCCTTCCAAGTAGATGTTTTGCCTACCGTAAGGGCAGATCGGCATCGATGTGCGTTAACGAAATACTACATAACATTGCAATTTACAAGGATAGAGGACTAAAGGTTGCAGCTGTGGTTGTAGACATCAGCAATGCGTACAATTGTGTACCGACATCAGAACTGACGAAAATACTTGAAACATGCAAAATCAATAGCTTATATACCAGGTGGATTCAATCGTTTCTACAAAAAAGGATACTACAACTAGGTGACGAAACTGTCACAATCAATGACGGTCTTCCACAAGGCAGCTGCCTTTCGCCTCTCCTTTTCAACCTGTACACAAAAGCACTCCATGACTTTGAGGATACGTCCACGGACATATACCAGTTTGCCGATGATTTCCTCATCTTAGTACATGACAGAGATTTCCAGAATATGACAACAAAGCTCGAAGTAAAACTCAATGCTTTTGTGGATACCTGTAGCGAGCTTAACCTGAAAACCAATATTCAAAAAACCAAATTAATTCATTTTGCCAGAGCTTGTAGGAAACCGATTCAGATCAAAATAGACAACCACTCTATAGAACAGGTAAATCAAATCAGCTTCATAGATCGTACACTAAAGTCTTCTCTTACAGTAACTGCGCACTACAAAAAATTAATTGAAAAAGCATCCAATAATGTCCAACTAATCAGAATGATCACGACGGTCAAAGCAGGAGTCACACCAAAGATTGCGGTTAATCTATACAAAAGCCTGGTTAGATCTAAAATTGAAATAGCGCGGTCCACGACACATGATTTGCCCAAAGCCACTTACACCAAAATCAAGGCATTCCAAAACAATACCTTATGTATGTAGATGCTTAGGCCTAACCCCGTCGACTCAAACTCACAATATTTATCTGTTAGCAAATGAATTTGAACCTAGGGAGAGGGAACAACTTCTTACCAGTCGGGAATTACTAAAACTCAAAATGACTAACAGCACTGTTTACAATACTGTCATGCAAAATAGGCAATTAAACTCCAGCTACTCGGCAGTTTACTACCAATTTAAAGACATTTTTAATAAAGTAAGCACAGAAACTCGGTATACAATGAATAAACAGCTAAAAATAACAAAAAATTTGCTTTCAGGTAAAAAATCAGATATGCCTAAAGAACAGTTAAATCCGAATACAATAGGTTAATGCATGGCTATAGGGATAGAGACTTTACAATTTTTGCGACAGATGCGTCAGGAGGAGAGAAGTCGATGGGATGCGGTGTATACAATGCCACGCATAAACAGAAATTTCTTTTTTGCATAGATTTCAGGACGTCAGTTTTCGGGGAGATGTGGGCAATAGCAAAAGCAATTGACTTAGCAATAGAAGACAAACGTGGAAAAATAGTAATTTTCACGGATAGTCTAACGGCCTGCCACCTTTTAGAAAAAAGTGAGTCTAATAATTTCATAACAGCCAGGATTCACAATGCACTTAATAGTAGCAAGATATTGTGTGAAATTGTCTGGACACCTGGACATGTGGGTATCGAAATAAACGAGACAGCAGATTACTTAGCTAAGTGGGCAGTCGACGTTGGTGCTCCAGTAACAGTCGAACTCACCCCTGAAGAAGCAGAAAGACAAATTAACATCAAGCTCAGAGAAGAATGGAATACCCAGTATAACACTGGCGGAGTTTTTCGCAGAGATACCAAATAAGCCTTGGTATCATAACTCAACACTTGACGCTAGCGAAATAAAGACAATTAACAGACTCTTGACGGGTCACACTTATGACAAGGTCTATTTAAACAGGATCAAAATAGTTGATTCCAACGTTTGCGAAGTATGTCATACAGTATAAGATTATTCCCACATGATCTTTGTTTGCAATAAATACAGTACAATAAGAAATAAGTACGATGCAGTTAAAAATCACACGGATGGCACAGAAATTTTAAAAAAGCGGGACTTTAAAACTCTCAGAGAGTTATGTAACTTTATAAAAGAAGCTGAAATTGATATTTAATTGGAAAAAATAAATAAAAATAAAATAATAAATTTAACTCGTTTTTTCAAAAAACCAGACAATAATAAAATCTTAAATATAAACATAAGTTCAAACACATATACATACGTATATGTATAAGGCTGTTGATTTAATTATAAGTTATATGAACTAATCACCTACTCAAATGGTACCTGATAAATATTTCAATTACTTAATTGTATCGTTCTAGTTAGCACCTGAAGGGGCCAATACACGATTTGTGATTCTGTTTTTTTTTGTTTTGGTTTTTTGTTTTGTTTTTTTTTGTTTCGTTTTTGCTCATTGCACGCGCTGGAAGTAGGCAGTATTTTGCCTAACGCGAATATATGTCGCAATCGGTATACATTAGGGGTATTCTCCAAATCTTGCAAAGCCATTGCACGTAGCACGGATTGCACGGATTGCATAAATTGCAAACACACAACAAGAAAATTCATGGGAAACAACATTTCCTATCGCTGCAAAATATGCAACGTCGAAACCCATGTATATATTTTGCAAAATAGCATAGCAAGATAATAGCGACCCTGTGCTAGTTGTTTTGTTGTTGGAATTGCTACATATTTCTCTCATTCCTCTCATCTCGCTCACTTAATTTTTTTTTGCTGTCTCTTGTTATTGTATTTGATACATAATTTCGCTGCTTGCTCCCCATGCATGCTACCTCTTTGCAATGGGGTGTTCTCGTACTCTTCGAAATTTGGAATAGTATTTTTGCATTTCGTGCAATCCGTGCATCGTGCAAGACTTCGAGAATACCCCTATTGTTTGCAACGTTGCATCACGTACTGCCTAACAAGGCAATCGCTTGTATAAAACGCCATCCAAGCTCAATTAGAGCCGACCGAGTAATCGCGCGGCGAAAGCTATACCAATCCAAGGAGTGGAGCTCGAAGAAGCTAACAAGCAGCTGTTCCTGACGACTACTGGAAATTGCACTACATCAAACAAACTGAGTTTGAATACCCTGGCCTTGTCGGCATACTAGCCCAGCCATCACATTTCTTTTGACAACACAAAAAAAACAAAATGTGGACAAGAAGGAGAAATGTATAAATTATTTTACAAAGAGCCGAAATGCAAGGGTTGCTTACAATATGTGAATCATAAATTTCGAGCAGCAGTAGGATCATCCAAAGCCTTACCCCGGAATGCTAATATACTTTTAGTGTTTGATGGCAGTGCACAAGCTGTTGTGCTATTAGATATTCTACAAAAGGCACACACAGAAACAAGTTTTAAAAGGCTGCATTGTGATTTTAAAATTCTCTTTATTGATGATTGCGCTCTGACTCCAAGGCACATAAGGGCATCGAATTCTATTAGTTACGTTCAAAAAGTGCAAGAACTTTTTTTGAGTTATAAAGGTCCAGAGGCTTATATTATTAATTTAAGTTGTGAAGAACACCAGAAACCATTTGATATTATCAATTTAGGGTCGTACTTGTCCCGAGGAACGGACAGAGAAATAGTATTTACGAATACTTTGCTTAATATTCGATCATCAACTAGCCGCAGCGAGGTTATAAAGGTGCATCGTAATAAATTGATCGCATCTGTAGCGCAGGGTCTAAATTGCAAATATGTCTTTATACCTTCGATTAATGTCAATATAGCAGCTGATCTATTGGCAGCGATCGTACTTGGGCGTGACAACGACGCTGCTTTGGATGTTGCATTCCTTGACGATCGTATGGGAAATGGTGTAAAGTTCATGCGCCCTATTAAAGATCTAAGCGAATGGGAAGTCATGCTGTACATGCACGGTAAAGGCTTAAAACCGATCAAAACACCTTTTAATTCCCAATCAACAGTGTCGCAAGTTTGCAAGGCGTTCGGAACTATTGATACAAAATCTACAAAAAAATTACGATTCAACGGTTTCAACAATATTTCGTACCGGATGTAAAATAGCATCGAATAGTTATACCAGACCAGATGAAAAAGAGCTATCCAATGAAATTGGGGGCTGTAATAGCAGATTTGATTTATGCAGATTTTGTAATTCCTTGATTGTAGAAAAATCTTCGACCCTTTTGGCGGTGGAGTATTCACGCTTAGTGTCTAACGTCGCTTTCTGATCTAAAAACTTTTTTTGATATGGACAGCGAACAAAAGGAAAGTCTATGCCACATGTGTAATAATATACAACGCGACTGAGATTTAAAATTGATTTAATATTCATTTATTACATATGTATATGCCTACAGACGAGAGTTGTGAAAAATCAATTATTTTAATTTTATGCAAATAAAAATTTTATTCATTAGTTCTGAAAAATATAATGCTAATAAAATTTTTTTGTATTAAATTATTCAAACTTATGCTAATGAAAAATTGTAGTGCATTAAAATTATTGGCAATTATCTTCGTGGGCTTTCAACCCCTAAAATGTACCACAATTGTTCTGGACCCCAGTAACAAGAATCCGAAAGCGGAAATTAACTTATTTTACCTGATCAAAAGTTGTTAACAAAAAACTTCCACAATAGCACCTTTTTTATTCCCTTACTACACCCACACAAACGCACAAATTGTCCATATTTCACCATACATACAACAACAATACTTCATTTTAGCCATATATGTCAAAATATCGCTAAATATATCACTAAAAACTTATATATTTTATTCATTATAATGTAAACAATTTTGGTGTGCTCAACGCAAAATTCACCCATGATTCAATAATTAAACGTGAAACATGACTCAATAGGAGCGTTCCTTATCTCCCAGAAATAGTCAGAAAAAGTCCGAAGTAGTCAGATTTAGTCCAAAAGCGTTCCTTAACTCGGAAATGACAGCAAAAATGAGAGAGCAACACTCAGTGAGAGGACTCTCATCAGTCCGCAGTAGTCAGATTTAGTCAGAAGAATTTTTTCTGGCAAAATCCTGAAAAGTTTCAAACTCAACTGAATTTAAATTAACGGAAATACGCAAAAGTGAGAATAATCTAAAAAGTAGAAAAACTTAATTGAAATTGGAAGGAGGCAAAAAATAATTGATATAGTAAGTGTTTATTGTGTTTGTGCTTGTGTGAATGTGTTTGGTACATACATTTCCATTCTTATGTGATGTTAGCTTTGTTGTTGCCATTCTTTGGACTAAAAATTTGGTTTTTTGCGTTCCTTTCCTTTTCTGTTATTCTCTTTTAGTGAGCGCATTTTGCTTACGCTCTGGCATTTTGGCACTTTGATTTGCTTGACCTTGGTTTGTCGGTCCAAACAGGAATCTTTATTTAGGGTTGATGGATAGCGCGTTTCCAATAGATGGTGGCAAGAAAGTGGCTGACTTACGAGTAATGATTTTGTATTACCGGCTTATGGTGACTCAATTGCTGTTAAATGAATAGTCCAGATTTGATGCTCACAACTTCTTTATTCTATGCAAGAACATGGCTGGGGATTTGCCGGAAGGAATTTCCACTGAGGGGTGAGTATCGACTCCCCGCATGTCGCCAGCTTTTAATACAAGCTTTTAATCCACTTTAATTACTTGGTTGTAATTCCGTTCTTGCGAGGGCTGATGAGTGTGGTTCGCTCCGTGTCCAATTCCAAAAAGAAAAGATATTTTTCTAGCCTCGTGGTATGTGACCACCGATTCTTTTATCGTATGTCAGTGTGGGCGTTTTCATAGTGGCCATGTCAATTCGTGTCTATACCGATATGATGGTTCTTGTCTTGAATAACTATTGGTTACGTACATTAATCTGGCAATCCCCTCCATTTTGAAGTTTAGCTTTGACAGTTTTGTAATGTTTACATTTCTTATAATCGTTCTTATGTCTATTATTTGGGCAATAAAAAATAATAGATCATTATCCCCCTCTCATTTTCAGCGGTTTCAGCGATTCACGGGCTGTGGTTTGATCGACGTTAGACCTTACATCGAAATCGTTCTACATGATCTTCATCAACCCCATCCTGACTCGTTCAGTTTCCGTGAAACATAGGCTCTAATTTTTGGTGGGGCTAGTTTTTGTGCATAGCCCTCTCCGGCCACGGACTGTTTAGGATTGGGAATATACACTTCCGAGCCTATCTCGAAATTTCGTTCGCTTTTGCGGGTAAATGCCCGTTGCGCGGTTTGTTGATATTGTTCGAACTGTTTGTCTCGAATTTCATCAGCCAGAACTTTACGCTGTTCCACATCCTGTGTATGGTATGGATTTACATCCAATAATAATTTATATTCGTTTCCATCTTTCACATATTCACGACCAGTGTGCAGGAAATATGGCGTGTAGCCCGTGGCTGAATGCACTGAAGTGTTAATATCATGAATAACACGAGAAAGATGGTTTTCCCAGGGGGAATGTTCAAGAAGGTCAGCCATGTGAGCACGTAATCCAAGTTTAATGCTTTTATTTGTCGCCTCGACCTGATTGGCTTGTGGATGGTACAAAGGCGTTTTCATGTGTTTGATGTTATAATCGGCGCAAAGCTTTGCGAAAGTTTGACTGATGAATTGAGTACCATTATCTGATATAATGAGTTCGGGGCAGCCATTCACCGTGAATATATGTCGAAGATAATTGACTACGGATATGGCGTTTGCATTTTTCATGGGCTGCGCCCAGACATATCGCGAGTAACAGTCGATGGCTACGAAGATCCATTGGTTACGATTTTTAGACATGGGAAGCTTACCGACGAAGTCAATCGATAATTGCCTACCCTGTCGTTTAGGTTCTCTATATTCGCCGTGGGGTGTTCTGGTGCTCTCATTACTTGGTTTATTGCAGTGGCATAGTTCACATTGCCGAACGTACTGGTAAACGGACTCATACATGTTTGGCCAGTAATAGCATTGTGAGATACGTCTATAAGTTTTCCAAAAACCCTGATGCGAATGTTGGTTATGATTTTCATCGAGGACTTTTGCTCTGTCAGAAGATGGTACACAAAGTGTCCACAGTATTTCCGCACTTTGATTGGAAAATTTTAATCGATGATATAGAAGGTTGTTCTCGATTTTATATCTATCTGATGGTTGTTTTGAGGCCATGGCATGCATTTTGTTGTACCATTTATCGCACGTGTTTGGGTCAATGTTGATCACGGATGTGATTGGGATACGATTAACATGAAAATTACTCGGACGGTCAATTGGATTTCTACGAACGATGTTGAGAAGAGCAAAAGAACGAGATAAGGCGTCGGGAAGTTCCAAATGTTTTCCTGGTTTATGAATAATTTTGAGATCGTATAGTGAAAATCGGATCGCCCAACGGCATAATTGGCCAGTTGGTTCTTTGAGAGTTTGTAGCCAGCGCAAAGCTGCATGGTCCGTTACCACAACCAATTCACGACCCTCAAAATATGGACGGAACTTTTCGACCGCTAAGAGAACGGCTAGGCATTCCCGTTCGGATGCTGTGTAATTTTGTTCGGCTTTCGAGGATTTCTTAGAAAAATACTGAACCACACGTTCATTCCCATCATGTTCTTGTACTAGAACAGCTCCCGCTGTGATAAGCGAGGCATCGGTATAAACCTTGAATGGTTTTGAATAATCGGCCATAGTCAGAACGGGAGTGGTAGTTAAACACTCTTTGAGTCTGAGAAAGGCTTGTTCAGCAGCGGTATTCCATTCAATGGGTCCTTTTCGGTTTCCTTTATACAATTCACAAAGGGGAGCTGTGATCTCCGAAAAATTTGGAATAAATTCACGGTACCAGCCTGCTGCACTAACGAACCCTCTGACTTCTTTTGCCGTTTTGGGCCGTGCAAATTCAACAATCGCTCGAATACGAGATGGATTCGCAGATAAACCCTGTTGAGACAAAACGTAGCCCAGGAATTCCAATCGTTTACAACCGAAATTCGATTTGGATGTTGAGATGGTTAAGCCGGCCCCGCCAGACGTTTTGCAACAATAGCCAATATCTTAACGTGTTCTTCAAACGTCGAAGTGCAAATTATGAAATCATCGACATATGCGAATGCATGTGGAACCAAATCACGGAAAATTTTATCAATGAGAATGGCTAATGTGGCGGGTGAATTTCTCAACCCCATCGTCATGCGACGAAAAGCATAAAGTCTGTTACCGAATGCAAAAGCGGTTTTCAGTTGACTCGATTTTGCCAAAGGAATTTGAAAGAAAGCTTGAGACAGATCAATACTGGTTAGGTATTTAGCTGACTTTAGTCGTGCTAAAATTTGGTTAGTATCCGTAATTGGATAGGCATTTGGAATGGTAATTTTATTCAGCTCTCTCGCATCCAAGCACACGCGACACGTTCCGTCTTTCTTCTTTACAGCCAGAATTGGTGACCGCCAAGGGCTTTCTTCGATGGTCATAATGATGTCACGACTACGCATTTTATCCAATTCGGCTTGAACTTGTTCAGCCACGTATGGCGATACTGGATACTGGCGTTTAATGACGGGTTTTGCATCATCCGCATCAATTACGTGTTCGATCTGATTAGTGACGTTTAAAGGACCAGACTCAGGAGTTGGATTAAAAAGTCTGAGAACGGCGTCCAACATTTGTCTTTGATCTGGGGTGAGATTATGTGAAAGGCTGACGCTCATTATTTTTGGGGTATCTAGTTCACCCTCTAAACCGAGTGTGGAAATTAATGCAACTTCTTCAGTATCACCTTTGGCTGTATGTTTTAAAAATCGTTGAACTTTCTCTTGGTTCTGCACCAGTTCGAAAAAGAAGGCCTCAAGAAATGTCCGTCCCATAATTGGGTGTTTCAGTGAGATAGGCACTACAAGAGTTGGCACAAGTCGGGTAAGACTACCAACCGTATATAATACATTCACTTTACCAATGGCCTTAAATGAAATCGAATTATCGGCAAGACCAATGGAGGTTTGGTAGGTTGCAACTGCCCCCATCTGTACTTCTCATAAAATTTTTGTGAAATGACTGTGACTTCAGCTCCACCATCGAGTAAAACCGTATGAGAATGGTTGTTAACCATAACCGTGAGATAATCGCGACGATCGTTCGGCATATTATATGTCAAGCATTTTTCTGAGATAAAGAAAACATCGCGGAGTCGTGGTGGGTTATCTTTGTTGTCTCCGTCTTGATTGTGATTAGGGACTGGAGTTGAAGTAGGTTTGGTAATTGGTGGTGTTCGTTCAGAACATTGGGTTGATGGTTCTTTGCCATCTCTTTGATTGTAATTATACTCGTTAAGAATCAGAGTAGAACTATTACTGGAATTCGGGACTGAAGATTTGTCGATTTGTAGAGGGACTTCGGTAGAGTGCGGATTGTTAGAGACAGTGGATTTAGATAAAGTTGTGGATTGTGAATACGATGGACCACTATTCCCAATCGACGCCCTTACGCGTTTTTTGAACACGGGCATTGATCAGACGTAACCCCTGGTCGTGTACATTTGTAGCAGATCACCCTATTCGGTTGCATCCGACACTTTTTGAAGTGATGGCCCCACATGAGACATTTTGCACATCATACATTTTCGTCGCCCTCAACAACGAAAAATTGGTCGACGATAGTTCCTACTTTCTTATCATTCCCCTTTGGATTTTTGTCATTTTTATAATCCTCGACTGGTTTCGAATACCTATGTTTCTTAGATGCTTTAATTGGTTTCTTTTGCTTGTTCAAGTATGCACATTCCCTGTCATCGGAGTCGGACCCAGGAAACGAAGCGGTATATTCCGAATGTGAAGAATCATCCTGTATTGCCGAAATTTCCCGTGGCACTGATCGCTGTCTATCCGAACGAGTTCTTTCCGGACGGGGTGTGGCAACAATGAACGAATGTGGTGCAATTTGCTGAGCGAACTCCCGCAATTGCTCCAACGTGTGGACTTGTCGAGTATGGGCGAGTTCACGCAGATGATCTGATAAGGTACCAATGATGGTATCGAGGTGGTCCCGTTCATCCAGACCACTGGAATTACCCTGCAATTGGAATGTCAAGTCATCGATATGTTTCAGCAGTGTTTGCGAACGTGGATCGAATTTAATCTGTGCATATTACATTATTACTTGGGCCCGAGTATGTTTGTTGAGGAAACGAGCACGAAGTTTCGTGCAAAACTCTTGATAATCTCCGAAGTTTCTCAGTTCGGTGAAGTACCATTGTCGAGCGGCCCCCGTAAGTTTGGGTACCAAACGCGTTACCAATTCATGGTCGGGTACTCCAATCTTATATCGAAATGAGCCAATAATAGCCAAATAATCTTCAACCGATAGAAATTTTTCGTTCACATGAACGCCATCGTTCCGCCTGACACTGAATTGAGAACGGCTGGTTGAGCATTTGAATTACCCGTACTGGTGGTCAGGGTATACCGTGGTTCAGTTGCCTGAACCGAAGTCGGTATATTCTGGTTTGGAATCGAATCTGGTATGGTTAAGGGTAAATATTGTGATGGAACAGTATTTTGAGTTGAACTCATCGTTCCCCGTTCGTTCTCAAAACCATGGAAGGTCGAGTTCAAACTTAATTGGGGATCGCACGTCGGGATTCCCGTATTCGGTGAAGACATCCGAAGCTCACGAATCTTCTACTGAAATTTTCCGATCAGATCTGCCTGGCGTGACGCCGACTCGGGTTTTAACTTCAACCGAGCGGTTCGATAACAATAATGTATCATTTGATGAAGACGACCCTGAGGTGTTAACACCTCATTCGCCTTCAGTTCGTGATATGCTCTCTCACATATTTCCAACTCATTCATTTGGTGTATGGCATGGGATTTTATCAACCATGGTTGGCCAACGTAAGCAGATATTTTACCATTTAAGGCGGCTATTTCGGTGTTGGTCCATTTAACCGGCGCTGGATATATGTTATATATCTCCCTTTCGATCTGTCGCTGTTCGTCTGTCAAATAAGTTGCATCGAGAATGGGAAACAATTCCATGTTCAAAGACTCAAATACCAAGTTGTAAATTCCGATTATTAAAAAAATTCTGCCAACGGTAGACGCAAAGTCCGTAGTATTAAAGTCTATGTTATAAGATGATGGTACTCGATTTAAAATCAGTACAGTATTTACTTCAGTTTATTATTTATTATTATTATTATTTTGTTCTATGAGTATGTCGTTTTGAATATCCACTTTCAAAAATAATGCCGCACAAATCGATCACTATTTGAATATTGCTTTAAATCTAATTAGTTTAACAAAAAAGTCACGCTCAATTGGTTGTATATCTCATGTGATTTTCGGTCCAAAATTTTGTTTAATATTATACCGAACGTGGGCTGAGAATGGCGTTTAACGCACTAGCTCGAATCTTTTTATGGACCAAGTTGTTTGCTCCCGGGATGCAGCGAAGGCCTTGAATACTTGGGAGTATTACCTGTATCTCCTTCGGTCCCTTCTGTCGCCAACAAGGTACGCAACAAAGATCAAGACTATCCACCCCCGAATTTACCGGAAGACCAAATCAGACTGAGAATATTCAACCAGTTTGAGAATGTTAAACGAGATTACTTTGATACGAGTTTCAACTTTTATTGGGAATGAATACCCAATGAAATTACAAAAATAAAGAAAAATTTAATATTGACCGTGTTATCGGTTACGTTGCTTGAACTTATACCGAAAGTCGAAATGAAAATTGACCGTCGATGTGTGGTGTTACTTGATTAAAAAATTCAATTAACTTGCTTTTCAGAATTGAACGAGAATGGTTATGACTGCTGATCAATGGTGTTCGCATCGCAGATCGATCACCATTCACCCCCGCGGAATTAAATAATCAAAATATCCACAAAAATTTTGATTGAAAACGAGCTCCAATAAAAATCAATTAAATCATGCCGTGTGAAGACTGAGGACGATATTGATTTACAGTGATTATGAATTCAAAAGATAATCATTTGATTCAATCTCAATGATGATTTATAATAGCGGAATTTCTAAAATAAAGATTTATCAAAAATCTATTAAACTCGACTATGTATGGTTCACCGACGTACAATTTTGTGACCAACAAATTGAGAAAAACGACTAAAAGATTTTAATTTTTCCTTAAATCTAATTTTATGATGTATTAAATTGATTCGATGATGAAGTTGCTACTTTCCCTCAGCTGAGCACGCGGTTATTTTATGCCGGGCTTAAGTGTGGTTATGTTCAACGAAAACTTATTCTTTTTCACCCGTTTAGTTGGGCGCCAATGATTTGCTTGACCTTGGTTTGTCGGTCCAAACAGGAATCTTTATTTACGGTTCGTTTCCAATGGATGGTGGCAAGAAAGTGGCTTACTTACGTGTAATGATTTTGTATTATCGGCTTATGGTCACTCAATTGCTGTTAAATGAATAGTCCAGATTCGATGCTCACAACTTCTTTATTCTATGCAACAACATGGCTGGGGATTTGCCGGAAGGAATGTGACGGCACCTTTTGCCTCTATTAATTTCCACTGAGGGTGAGTATCGACTCCCCGCATGTCGCCAGCTTTTAATACAAGCTTTTAATCCACTTTAATTACTTGGTTGTTCTTTCGAGGGCTGATGAGTGTGGTTCGCTCCGTGTCCAATTCCAAAAAGAAAAGATATTTTTCTAACCTCGTGGTATGTGACCACCGATTCCTTTATCGTATGTCAGTGTGGGCGTTTTCATAGTGGCCATGTCAATTCGTGTCTATACCGATATGATGGTTCGTGTCTTGAATAACTATTGGTTACGTACTTTCATCTGGCAATCAGTGTTGCCAGAACTTTTTGGGCCGACCGGCTAGATTGGCAAAAAAAGCGGCTAAAAACGGCTAAAATGTTTTAGTGAAAATCCATATGCTTTATTTAAATAAATCGCAAGAAACGAAAGACTAATTAACACCATTAATTTATATCGAGTGTATATTCCTCATCATCAAATGAATCACTATTGTATATATCACCTGAATTCATTAATTTTAAGAGATCGTCATCTACAGTAAAATTATGGCAGCATTTTTCTTCACGTTTTAAACCGTATCTTATATATAAAATAGCGTTTAACGTTTTAGCACACATTGGATTTCTTTGCTTAGTTTTTATTATATTCATTGAACTAAATATTCGCTCTACTTCTGCATTACTTATAGGCAAAACAAGAAAACTAAAAACTAGGTTGCAAAGGTCAGCAAAGGGGTTTTCTCCTAGGGCATTTCGAAATTGATAAACTTCGGCCCAAAAATTTACAGTTGAGTCTAAATTACTCCAGGTATGTAACGTTAACCGTTGCTATTGCATCTCTATGGATGTTATTTCGTCGGCGTTATATTTGTGTTTTTGTTGCTGTAGTTGAACTAATACTTTTGGTTTAATTACTCTTAATGCATTTCCAACCGAAAAAAGTAAATTTTTTTTAGTTTGGCAATATTTGAAGGGAGGCGTTGGCGTAATTCCTTTATTAAAGTGATAATAAAATAGCGACCATTTTCTCGAATTATTTTCTCGGCTTCGTGGTCAAAAGCGTTTGTGCTTACTTTTGTTTTTAAATATTCTTCAAAACTGTGATAAAACTGAGGAAATGGAGCAAGGTATGGTTCCAACGGGGAGCATATAGGATCAAATGTGTCCGCGCTAATAACCACTAGGGAGCATAGATGCGAAAGTAAAACATTGAGTTCATTAAAAATCTTCATTAGGTCTGCATTATTGCTTTCGAACAACTTGTTTACTTTTTGCACCTGAAAATTAGGCAAATAGTAAAATCGGCTAAAAACGGCTAACTTTTTTTTACAAACCGGCTAACAAATCGGCTGCCGGCTAGATCGAATTTTCTCCGGCTGGTTGCTGTCAAAACCGGCTAAATCTAGCCGGAAAACGGCTAAAATGGCAACGCTGCTGGCAATCCCCTCCATTTGAAGTTTAGCTTTGACAGTTTTGTTATGTTTACATTTCTTATAATAGTTCTTATGTCTATTATTTGGGCAATAAAAAATAATGGATCAACTTTTCAGATTTTAGTCCAAAAAGATAAGGAATGAACCTAATAAGAAAAGGTTTGCTCAGAAAACAGTGATTCCATAGTAAAAGTTTTACTCAGAAAACAGTTTTCTTGCTTCCTCTTGGCAAAATTGCTCCCTTAGCAAGGCACTAGTTGCGTTTGTTTACTTATTTCCAGTAAAATCCAGTAAAAGTTTTTACGAATTTTCATGTTTTGGCGTTTTCGTACGCAAAAACTTGCAAAGTAGGGGAAATTGAGAGATCAGAAAATGACAGTTGAAGTTGCAAGTTTTTATTGGATTTTACTTGATAAATTTTTACTTGTAAGAATTTGGCAGTACGAAAAACAGATGATGGCATGTTGCTGGATGAAATTTAAACTAATAAGGAAACGGTTTGTGGGTTTTTATTGTGGAAATTCATAAAATAAACATATTTAAATATAAAGTATGTTGTTTTATTAGGAATATGCTGCGAATAAACAACCAATTTATCAGCTGTTCATGAAACTTGCATATTATTGTTGCGTTCGCGTAGCTGTTAATTGTTCATGTTTTGACTAAAACTTTCAGGTTTTTGCGTTCGCGTACGCAAGAAACTTGCAAAGTAGGGGAAATTGAGAGAGCAAAGTGACATTTCATTTTGAGGGGAAGCTGCTGGTTTCTGCTGGAAAAATTTTTGCCAACAGGAAAACAGCTGCTCAAAAACAGATGGTTTGACTTAACGCAAATCACAAAATTGAATTTGATGGTTTGGAAGTTAAAAATGACAAAATGCGACTAAATAAACTTGTAAGAAGTAAGAAGTTATTTGTTTAACCAATAAACTGTGTCAGGATACCACTTTGTAATGAGTTTTCGTACGTTTTAAATTTTACACTTTAGAATGTAAACAAAAATTATATTAGCTGCTCGTCTAACTTGCAAGTTTCTGCAAATTTTCTGTTCGCGTACTGTTTTGGATATTTTTCTCTTATGAGAGAACTGGTGACATTCCGCCGGAACTTTGCTGTTGGTTGGTTTTTACTGGAGATTTTAAACGAACGCACCTTATTATGGAATAGCGTTCGCGTACTTTTTTGTAAATTTTTTCTATGAGAGCGAATTCTTAGAAATAAACTTACTAGAGAGTTGCTGGCAAGTTACTGTGTGTGGGCTCGTGTGTGTGTGCAAAGCTTTTGTAAGGAAGTTATATAGGCCCGTCAGAATAGGCACTTGTACGTCCATAACAGAAAAGTATGCGAAGAAAGTAGCCGCGTACTTGGGGTTTACACGAGTCAATTGGTTGGAATTTAGTGTGGCATGCCCGGGGTTCCGCATAAAGGTAGCTATGGAACGGTAGCGGGAGTTCTCTTGATTGCAAATATATAGTTTTTATCTGCGGGAGCCTTACTGACCGTCTCCACAGGATAAAATTTATTGCTGCCCAGCTGTCATTTTGGTCACTAGATATAATTTATATCAGTGGCAATATTTGTGTGGGCTTTTTATATCTTGATATAAGCATTTGTAAGATAGCTTCGAAAACCTATTTTTGCCGGATTTAACCGCTTAAAAAATTTAGAAAATAGTCTATTTTAGATCCAAATACATAATTACAAATATTTTAACAGGAAATAGCTCAATTTTTGCTTTTATATTAAAATAATAATGATGTTGCAGCCACGAAGTTTTCGTGCAAATGAAAATGTAGCTGTCAAACTACCAAATTGCCGGCAATAGATGGCAAGATATAAGCTCTGATATATATTGCTCTCGAAGAGCAATGAGCGGTCTCCATTGGCAAATTGTATTCTGACATATGTATCAAGATATAAACTTTATCCTGTGGAGACGGGCAGTTATGGTGCATTTACATGGTATGAATCTGTTCATAAGCCGTATGAATTTTCCTATAAAAGAAGCACCAACTCTATGAAGTAATGAATGAAAGCGATATATATTTAACAATTTTGCCTTATATACTTGGCAAATATTTTTTTGTAAACAACAAACAAAAGAAGTTCAAAAAAATTTAATTTTGTGCTAACTTCGAAACTAGAAGCTAACTTTTTGTTAATGTGCTTTAAAAAGGCCCTACTGCCAAATAAAGCCTTGCGGTTTGTTATTTTTTCAATTGTGTAATGCTTCCATTCAAACATCTTTGTGGATAAACAGTTTTTTGTTCAGAAATAGCTTGTTTACGTTTTTTGTCTTTCATATTAAAAACGTTTAGCATAAGTTGAAATCATAGGGATGCCGTTTTCTTTCGTTTCTTAATGGAGTTTATACTTGAAAAGGCACCCAAATATGTATGCAATTCTTTTACAGATCGTCATTTACATTTAATTTAATTTAATTTATTTCATATGGTGATCCTAATACAAAAGTTATAAAACTTATGAGTAGCATTAGGTTTACAGTTACATATTTTGAATCATACGTTTAAATAATGAGTAGAAAAGAAAAATAAAAATAGAAAAACAAAAGAAATACAAGTAATTATAATTACGACAATAAACAGAAATTAATTACCTTAATTAATGCAACATTACGCATAATATTTGTGTAGAGATCGTAAGGTGAAATATGTACGACTGAAACTACGGTTTAGTTTAGGCACTTATTGCCGTAATGTAACATTAATGCCTGGTTGAATGCCGCCGCACTACTTATGTGTTTAAAGTACAAAACCGCGCATCAAGAAAATGCAAAACCTTGAATGTGAGGTTGCCTAAATTTTATAGGAGAGAGTACAACTTGTCATAATTCTAAACGGTTCTCTCTTTTAAACTTAATTATCTCTTCTTATGTCTAAGTATCGAAATTTTAGTATAAATGATTAAGGGCTTGATGTTAGGAGCTTCCAGAGAGCAAATATCTTTTTTGGCACAAATGTCAGTTACGAGGTTTTGCAGAACCACGATACGCGCTTTTGTACTTTAAACGACGATATACCGATTGGCGCTTACGCAACATGTTAGTGTTTGACCTAGCTTCTCCTCTCATATGGGGCGTGCGCCTTGATTTTGTCACACAAAGGGGAAAGGCAGTTTTACGCCGACTCCGAACGGCAATTGTATTTTTATGAGAAGCTGTTTTCATGACAGAATACGCTCGGAGGCTTACTATTACCAACAGAGGGGCGACCGCGAACATCGGAGTGTATATGTGTAATATAAAAAAGAAAGGGAGGTACTATAAGAAAATGTACCCAAAATTCAGGAGCAAACGGAAAAATGCTCATTGAAAATAACTCACATGTACAAATTAATAAATATAACTTAAGCGGTTACAGCGCTAAACAAAAGGAAGAGTTAGAAAAAATAGCAATGCGGTTTGAAGGAAACATAAGACAATAAAATGTTTGTTTGTTGCGTTAATTCTCCTAACCTTTTAGGATATGACATTCCATTCTTTGCATCAGTTTGCAAATATAAACTTATTGTTCTACAATGGCAACCATTTTCGTGGGGAGTTTTTTCTTTAATTTCGAATTGAAAATACATTACGATCATATTGTACTGAAATAAGTGTGGTATCCCTGCATTTTGTAAAGGCCAGAAAGAAGCATCAACTGTATGAAAAAATGAAAGGGAGAAGTGTACATGCCTTCTATAATTTTGTCTTATATGTACATATATTTGGCAAGTCTTTTTGTAAACAACAAAAAATACACATTTTCATTTCTTTGCCAGCTTGCCAAATATAGGCTTATTTTTACTTAAATGTGATATAAAGCTCATTAAAATGTTGTGTAATGTCTTGTTGTCATAGTGCTTTGTATTTTTATTGTCCACCATACGTGACTTCTATTGAAAAATATCTAGTACAAAGAATTTTTTTTTGTTTTGAAATTGTTTGTTTATTGTTTTTAATTTTTAAAATTCCTACTTT
The DNA here is from genome assembly GCF_013731165.1 of Rhagoletis pomonella. NCBI lineage: Eukaryota > Metazoa > Arthropoda > Insecta > Diptera > Tephritidae > Rhagoletis > Rhagoletis pomonella. Next base: position 24,798 of record NW_023458861.1, on the reverse strand, counting down.
TGACATGTATGTGACTGGCGGAGTTGCCGCTTTCCTCCTATTCGGTGGGTTTCATATTAAAAAAGGCATCAAAATGAGAAAAAAACCTCCTTGGTATCTCTGCATCTGTTAAACTTTTTATGGGAAGATGTATGAAAATCCTTGCTATAATTCCATGTGCTTAGCAGTATCACAACAGTATGTTTACAGTATCTCCCCACAATTTTTCATATGAAAAAATGTATTATATGCATCCCACTCGATATCATATTTACAATTTATATTTTTATAAATATATTTGTCAAAAATATTAGATGAAAAGATACAGATCACCACTGTGCTCTGAAACTGCTGATATTAGCAGCACAGTCGACCTGATAGTTGCTGCAGCTGCTGTGCCGGTGTCGTTGTAGCTGCTGCTTATCGCCGGTGTTGATTGCTGCTACTTTTTGCCGTTGTT
>NW_023458861.1:8956-24349 GCF_013731165.1 Rhagoletis pomonella | reverse complement strand
AAAAATACTTACATCTGCCATTTAAGAGAAAACATTTCGTTGTTTACAACCATTTATGAATGGTTAATTTATCTTGAGAATGGGCACCCTATGTATGTATACTAGTTAACAAAATGAAAAAATATTAAAAATTTAAATTTTGCATATCGATGGCTGAGTGGAAGATCGACCTATCTCGAAGCCAGTTCAACAACGCCCTGTCTCTGAAAATTTTTCAAGAACGCCCTACTTCAAAGTTTGATTGAAAAACGCCCTATTTCAGAATTTGGTTGAATAACGCCCTATCTCAGAATTCATTTCAAAAACGCCCTATCTCAAACGAAAATACATTCAAAATAAGCTGATATAGGGCGTTTTTGAATCGGCAGCTGAGATAGGCCGTTTTTCAATGAAATTCTGAAGTAGGGCGTTCTTGAAAAGTTTTCTGAGATAGCGCGTTGTTAAAAAATTTTCTGAGATAGGGCGTTTTCGAACTGGTTGCCGAGATGGATCGATCTTCCACTCAGCCATCGATATACTCTGTAAGATTCCTTTCAGTGATCGGACTTCTACCACATTGTTGTAGATCTGCCACCTACCACACAAGGTCTGAAATCTACCACATATTCGCGTTTTTGAGTAGTTTTATTTTTGCTCAACATAATTTTCTTAATTTTAAGAGCAAAAATTGTCCAACACTAAACACTAACAACAGGCAGAATGGGAAGATAAAATAAACTGTAAAATAGTAAATTTTCTCAATATTCAATTTTTCGACATCAAACATGGTTTTATTGTGTTAAATTGCAAAACATATGATTTATAAAAAGAATTAATAGCGAAAATGATAAAAACCGGCTATTTTGTGAAAGCGTTAGCAAATTTCAGTGCATCTGAAATTTCTAAAGCGTTGTTTACTTTTACTTTAGAATTGTCAAAATCGGCAAATCCCAAGCAGCATTTTTGGAACGAGCCACATTTGTTCGCTACATCGTGATGTGATAAAAAGAAAAGCTGGCAGCGCTCTGCAAGGTTGCAGAAATCTTTCAAAATATGTTCGAAACTGTAAAGGAAAAAAATTGCCAAAACCTACGCAATTTTTATCAACTTCAATCTTGCACTTTATTATACTAAAATTAATTTTGATTTAGATTCTAATTAAAATGTTTACAATTTAGGAGAAACCTTGCAGATTTTTTTTTATTTTCGGAAAAATTTTGATCCAAAACCTGAGATCTACCAGATTTTTTGAAATCTACCACATTTTTTTGAAATCTACCACATTTTTTTTAGATTCTACCACACAAATTTTTTTTAAGTCCGATCACTGATTCCTTTGCCATTTCTTAAGATAAATTATCAATTTAAACATTGTTGTAAGCAGCGAAATGTCTTATCTTGAATCACATACATAAATACGTATTTTTCACCGGGTAAACAGAAAAAAAGTTACGAGCAAGTATACCTGTGCGTCACCCTTTGAAAAACGCGGTTTTTGACCTTAAGCCCAGATTTTGAGGGTGTATTTAAAATTCTGAGTATGCAGATTTTACTGCTTGAATAGACCTACAACAAGTGTGAGCCTCGAAAAAACTATATACATTTTTTTTTGTCACACAGTGTAAATTAGATCGTCTTTAATAATCTGTATATCGCCGTTTAAAGTACAAAACCGCGTATCAACAAAATGCAAAGCTGCCTATGTGAGGTTGCATAAATTATTGTCTAGATAGTAAAAACACTCATATTTCAAAATGGTTCTCTTTTTTATAAAGCAATCGCATTTCTGGATAGTATATTTCAGGACGAATGGATAAGGATTAAGCCAAGAGTTTGTGTGAGCAAATTCAATTTTTGACAGCCAATGTCAGTTACGCGATTTTGCACAATGACGATACGCGGTTTTGTACTTTATACGACGATATGCATGTATGTATATATGTATAGCCAGCAAAAACTGCGGAAAGAGATCCGAAAACTGAAAGAAAGGTGAATAGTAAAGTGCCACGAAGGGTTGTGAAGCGAATACTTTTCCGGTTGGTTTTCTGAATTTTTTCATTCTGAACTTCAAATATGCTTTTTCATAGTTAATTATACTCAGAAATTAATTATACTTTTAATATGTTCGTCTGTCGGCATAAGAACCTGGGACCTCATGAAGGTTACAAATAGTCGCACGCTTCTCTGCAAAATAACGTGATATTTTTCGGTAGTTTTCGGATACGAATATCATATTAAATAATAAAATTTTACCAAAATTGGAAAATACAAAGGTTCACAAGCACGAAATGGCAATACCGCTCAACAATATTTGTATATTTGTCACTGGCATTTGTCATCAAGTGGCAAATCAGATATTTGGTCATTTGCGTAATTTTTATTTGGCTTATGTAGCAGCATTGCGTTCACACGATTTGGCCACCAGGGTTGTTTTTCATTTGCCACAAGAAGGCAAATATTTGGCTTTTCTGATAAATGACAAATGTAATTTAGCGTTCATATGATTTGTCTATGAATTTGACAAATTTTTAGCCAAATGTACAAATCGTGTGATCCCGTTTTAGTTGAAACCGCTGCTGCGGCTGTTGCTGCTATTGTGATTGTTGTTATAGTTGGCGCCGTACTCGCAATTGTAGTGCTGTCGTCTTGCCTCTCCGTCAATGCAGAGAGCGATTAACTATTAACGGATTCGGCTATAGACTACGCTTAACCGTTCTTCCGATCACACTAAACATGTCCTCGCAACTCTTGTGTTCTTTCGTGTTATAGCCAATTTAATTCTGGTACAAGCACTCTTAAAACTTTTTTATTTTGCTCCCAACTACAGCTATTGCCTCTCCTGGCAGGATCGCCAAATGTAGTAGATGCTCAATATTAAAATTAATATAGTAAAATTTAAGTTTTCTATTTTTTAAGTTTAAAGATTGAAAGTTTGAACAACAATGAAAATTTTCTGCTTGATTGACGAACCACATTTTTTTTTAAGTTTTTAAGTTATTTGTTGTTAAAGTTTGTAAATCAAACAAACCTCTCGGCGCTATTTCACACAATAAACACGATATTTACCTAACACTTTGGCAAAATAGTTGCAACAAAACGCCGCATATTAAAATATATATATATATATTTTACATTTATTATCTTTTTTTTAGTAAAATAAGTATGTTTTTCAAATTATCACGCACTTATATATGTACGCTCATTGTGAATAAAGATATGTTGTTTCAACCATAAGAGTGTACTCGTGCGCCCAACTATCTAAAGTTTTAGAAAACTTTTACTACAAATACTTAGCTACAAATTTCTGCTGGAAAAAATTTTGCCTGCTAAAACTTGCAAGTAAGAAAATCAGCTGATAACATAAACATGTTTGTAAATAAACCAAAGAAAATATAGCCTTTTTGAATTATTTATTGCAAATTTTATTATTAGTGCTAGTATACAACGAAAAAGTGAGTAAATTTAATAGGTACAACATTCCCAATAAACGCCAAAAAAATATTTCTCCAACCTTGGAGAAATTCATAGTTCTCAAGTTGATATCCAAGATCATTCTCTAACTGCAAAAAGTGATAGAGAAACAAATTTTTAATTACTGCGCTGTATGCTGTGAAGTGAATTATTGCAATACGATATTATTTAACTACATAATACAAAAGGAGTAATAAAATGAAAAATTAATATTTAAATTCATCTATGTATGTCGTTTTAATCAAAAATGTATAAGGCATTTTACTTTTTCAATTCCAGTACTTCAATGATATGTTTGAGACCAATAGGAGAACATTGGAGTTAAAGTTGAGAACCAGCATTTTCTCAACTTGAGAAACAGTCCTTTTTTCATACAAAGAAAAATGCCCTTTTTGTTAAGAACGCTGTGATCCTCCACTTGAGGTACTGTTGAGAAACAACGTTGGAGATTTGAGAAACACCTTAGTTCTCAAGTTGAGCTCAAACCTAAATGTTTGTTCGGGTTTTTTGAGTTTATTTTTCGTTAATTTGCTAATAATCTCCAGTTTGTTTACTTTAGTGTGTGCTGACTATGGTTGCCGTATGACATTTTTCGTTTGTACCATAATTTTCGTTTAAATATACCAAACTAGACTTAAATGCAGCATGCTGATATGTTTTTTTGCTGAAGTTTTCGATTTTGGTAGGTTGATTGTTGATACTCTTGTTTTTGAATGCGTCACCATGTGATATCACAAATAATTATGAGAAAAATAACTTATTCATTCCGATATAATTAATTTGTATTTCAAAAAGGTTTTTCTTATCCAAAACTATTGAATTGTTTAAAATGCTAAATCTGGGAAAAATGTACCGGGCAGAAAACAAATTGCCAAATGAATCACCAGTGGCAACTGTGCATTAATCAGCTGTTTCGAAGGTTGCAAGTTTTTGCAAGTTTTGCGTTCTCGTACTTCTGTTTATATTTCGTCTCTTTGAGAGCGAATGCTGCTAATTCTCAGAACTTTTGCTGCTGGAGAATTTTGTCCTCTCAATACGAGTACACACCTCATGATACAAACATAACAAGGTAAAACCATTGAGAGGCAGTCTGACGTTTGCCAGCAATATAATTTAAAAATTCAAAACTCAAACTCACACACACATTCCCATTTTCAATCTCAAACAAAAACAATTGTGAACAATTTCATTTTTTTATTATCAATTTTATATGATTTTAAAATGCTGGAAAACGTCAGAAAAAAAATCATGGCCAACGAATTGAGAGCTTGTAATATTTTTACGATGGTTTCAACCATGATACAAATATTTAAAAATAGTTTCACTTCTTCTTCTTATCAGCCATTGCTCCCATTTGATGTAAACTGTGATTTTGACGCTTTCTTTTAAATTGAGGCTACCATATTCATTGAAGAAACTAAAAAGTGTTTTTTTTTTACTTCAGAAAGAATTATTTCATGGAATATATTTTGGGCATCATTTTATAGCGACCTTTTAGTGGTTTATTTCTAAAATTAATTATAAAACGGATGGCAAGTGAAATACTCCTATTACATTTCTTATTGCACATAGATAATCTGTTTGTTTATGCAATCATTTTCATCATTATTTAGTACGATTAGCTGCATATTTCGGTATGGCCACGTGCATGGTAATTTCACCAAGGTGTTGTGTGATTGTTCCAACCACTTTTCGGCGGAAAATTTTCAGCCTCGGGACGGATGTGCCCAATCTAAGCGAAACGCTGCACCAGCAGCAGTAGAGCGAGTAGTTTATCTGTCTATAAACTATAACAACCGCAAATTTTTTTGCGGTAAGGTATTTTAAATTAATACACACTTATTAACAGCTATGCTAATACGATGAATTAAGTAAATTTAACTTGCGTGTTGTTATTTTTAAATGCATAAAAAATTCCTTTAAAAATAATAAAATTTCCAAAACAATAATTTGTTGAGGTGGCAGTGATACTCTAGCAATTTACGAAAAGTATAAACGTCATAAGCACAGTTTATGTCAAAAAATTTCCAAGTGAAACTACCTTTTTTTTGTATCATGGTTTCAACCACGGCGGAATTATACCAGGTGAAGTAATTAGAGCGGGAAGAAAGATTTTGACACTGCCTTTTATGAAAATTTGCCTTTAAAATTTGACTATAAGGCAGCCGAATGTCACACAATAAAGCGAGAAAGCTGTTTTATTACTTCACCTGTTTATTGCGCCATGGTTTCACACTGACATTAGAAGAGTGCAGCCACATCTAAGAAAATAACAATAAAAGAGAAAAGTTTTTATCTTACTCGTTTTTGTGTTCAGCGTTAAATTAGTAGTAAAGGACATAGTAACCAGCAATAATAATAGACATAACTGGTTTACCACACAGAAAGGGAATTCTAGTTACCTCATCCTTTCCCAAGGCTTCATCACTGGGGCGGTAGCCCCAGTTGGTGCACACCAAAAGGAGAACTCTATTTGGTAAGGGTTATAGTCGTAAAGCGCGGCCGAAAGCCGCCTACGCTGAAAGGAACTCTACGCAAAAATACTGTGGACGCAAGTAAAAATTGTGATTTTTGGCCATTTTTCTAAGGGGTCCCTAGGGACCCATAGGGGGCCTAGGTCGTCGGGGGTTGCATTATTGTCAATGGCTGTTCATGCCCTCTCCAAAAAGGTGGGTTGGAGGTGCCACGCCCACGGCGAAGGGGGACCCACCGCCCCTTTAATGAATGCCCGTATTGGAAATTTTCCCCTTTTTTTATAGTAAGATAAAACCTGTTCTCTTTTATTGTTATTTTCTTAGATGTGGCAGCACTCTTCTAATGTCAGTGTGAAACCATGGTTGAAACCACATTTCTCTTTTCAAAATGTGCGTGTGCAGTATTTGACTCCATTGAAGAGGAGAACGAATCGTGGTCCAAGTACACCCCTTCTGACTTAAAAAAACCGAAAAACCAAAAATTAAAGATAACAAAAAAAAATCATCGCAGTCTAGTTGGGCGAAGCTAGCGCAAATTAAAGCAAAATGGGCTGAGGATAAAAATTAAGAACGGAGACCGAATGTTTGAAAGCAGAGCACGAACTGCGTATGGCTCATATGAAGGAGATGCACGACCTTAAAAAAAAATCTTGCAGAGAAACATAACTTGGAAATGAGCATCATTACACAAACTATAATGTAAGGGTGCTCATTTCTTACTCATTGTTTTCATAGGTACACTTGTGGTCAGCTGATTAAGTCAAGTAACATTTTCACTAGTTTTGGCTATTTTTCTTTTGTTTGTTTAATGCAAATATTTTTTTTTTTTTAAGTTTAGCACTTCACCTAACCAGCGGGGGTCGAGCCAAAAATGCAGGGTGTGGATGAAGCGTAACACAGCACGTGGGCGATCCCGTGCGCCTAGCCACTCCCACATCAAGACCGTAGTGCGCGATATCGCATCCTTCAAGAGATGACCCTGTTTCCACAGAACACTACGGATCTAGACCCGGAGGGAGTCAGGTCTTCCCCCTCCCCCTAATCCAGGGTGTCATGCGTCACCGTGCCCATTGGATGGTTTGCAGTCAGGGGGCTTTCCGACTGTCTAACGGCGCCTCCCGGAGACCTGTCCGCCTCCGGGAGCAACGGTGGGCTTGCTGCGGCAAGGGCCTCTGCCGTAGTCGACCGTTCTTTTCCCCTTCAACTTTTTACGGTCACCGAAAGGTCTCATCTTAGTAGGTGACCAAAGACACAGATGATGAATAATTTTAAAACAGCCTGCACCTTGCGCAATTTCCGCTTCAGCACAGTCGGGGGCAAATGACTCGCATCAGCGCCCCTGCTGCTCCAAAGCCTTAAAGAAGGTTGCTCCATCCATCAGGGCTCAACGGGACCGTAGAGCTGCGCCGAAAATCATCGACAAGCTCGGAACCATCCCCGAAAATGAGCTGACGGTGGAGCAAAAAACCAAATTAGAATGGGCAAAGGGATTCTCGCCGCTAGAAGCAAGCGCAAAACAGGAAATAGCTGCGGGACTCACACCACCAAAACCTCGAAAAGACACCGATCTTTGGATAACACCTCGAGTGAATCCAAGAGGCACAAAACCTCGAACCCACCTCCCCTCAGCCTGCATCCCAGCCTTCTCAGACCTACAGCGAACCATCCGAGCCTAATGAGATTCTGGAACTCATTCAGCTGGGCAACGAGGGGTTACCCACCAATGATTGGAGGATAACTCGAGTTGGCGAGGTCAAGGAGAAGCAGCGTTACGTCGCACTCGTGATTAACGATGCTTCCATCCCAGTCCTCGAAAGCTGTGGTGGTGTAATAAGCTACGGCTTTTACTCCATCACACTGAAGCTCCACCAACAGAAGGAGCAGAAGGAGTCTCAAAAGACTGAGGATTGTGGCGCCTCGAGCTGCCACAAAGCGTCGCACAACGCCACGAGCGAACCGACGCGAGAAATTTCTAATCCAGGCAACGCACCGAGCGGACCAGTTGATATGGAGGAAGTGTGCCCTGCGGATGTATCCGACACCGCGACGGAGTCTGAGAGCGATACGTCCTCAGTCTCCGCTGCCTGAAGCGATGGACGAGGACCCCGGACTCCGATAATGGTGCAAGGGCTACAGATTAACTTGCATCACTCTAAGGCGGCTTCGCCTGCCCTACTTCTACACCTCGGCAACAAAGCAGAGGATTTCGTTCTTATCCAAGAACTTTGGATCGTCAAGAACAAGGTTAGCGGTTTAAACTCTGGCACCTAACAGGTGGTATCAGCACCAGTCACAGGTAGGATTCGAGCTTGTATTCTAATTAAAAAGAATCTTTCTTATTTTCTACTCTCTCAGTACATTGACGAGGACACCGTTTGTGTCAGCGTGCTGCTGGGGACGAAATCCATCTGGATAGTGTCCTCATATATGGCGCACGACTGTCAAGACTTTCCGCCAAATCGACTACAGGGCGTAGTGAAGGAGGCCAGCTACAGGAAGCTTCCCATGGTCATCGGGTCTGACGCAAACTCTCACCATGTTTTATGGGGCTCCAGCGACATCAAATCACGAGGTGAGTCACTACTCGACTTTGTTCTCAGTTCTGATCTATGTATAAGCAATTCTTCAAATAAACCCACGTTTATAACTTCCAACAAAAAGGAAGTTCTGGACATTACGCTAGTCTCAAACTACTTATCTGAGTACGTCAGGGACTGGCATGTCTTAAGTGAACATTCATTCTCCGATCATCAATATATTTCCTTTAGGCTCTCCCGAAGAGCCCCACCTCTTTCGTGTTTCAGGAATATGAGGCGGACCGATTGGACCAAATATAAAATGGAGCTCTCGGTAGCCCTAGACGCTGCATACCGTTAATAACTGAGGAAGCGCATCCTCCAGCGGCAAAGTCTGTTTCTCTCGGTGAGCTGGACTCATCGTCAAAGATTTATGAAGCCGTAGACCTTGTCACCAAAGCCTGCAACATAGCACTTAAAGCTTCCTGCACAGCAACACGTCCAAGGGGCAAAAGGAGACCCCAATGGTGGAATCTGGAGATCTCCTCCCTGAGGCGAACCAGCAGGAAGCTTTTTAATCTAGCGAAACAAACCGGATCTCGGCAATCCTACAAGGATGCCCTGATAGCCTTTAAGAGTTCAGTACGAACAGCTCAAAGGGAATCTTGGAAAACTTTCTGCGGCAACATTGAGGCAACCGACTACAGAAGGTCCTATCAAAAACTCCAGTTTCCCCAAACTATATCCAAAAACCAGATGGTGAATGGACCCCCTCTTGCAGCGAAATGCTAGATGTTCTCATGGACACCCACTTCCCGGAGTGTACAACAGAACCAAAGGCAGACGCGACAAATCAGATGACTTATCTTCCACATCACTCAGTAGAGAGCATAGTGCAACAAGAAAAGGTTAAATGGGCGATCAAGACCTTCAAACCCTATAAATCTCCCGGGCCGGACGGCATATTCGGCAGGCAGTCGACCTTTTATGCCCACTGCTTTCTGTGATCTTTAAGGCCTGCCTTCGCCTTTGCCACATTCCTAGAGGATGGACAAAGGCTAGGGTAATCTTCATACCGAAAGGTGGAAGGGTTTCTCACGTGAAACCCGATGACTTCAGGCCAATAAGCCTAACGTCCTTTCTTCATAAAACTCTAGAAAGACTTCTTGACGCCCGCATCAGACAGCGCCTTACTTCTGAGGACGTGTCGGAGTGTCAACATGCTTATTCTAAGGGCAAATCCGTGGACACTGCGCTCCACGAAATTGTGTCCAAAATTGAAAAAGGACTCGTCTTTAAGGAATTTACCTTAGGCATCTTTCTTGACATAGAAGGCGCCTTTAACTATATTCTTCCAGAGGCCCTGGTGGGCTCACTTTCCCAAGTTGGGCTGGAGCGGCCTCTGGTGGAGCTTATAAGACTTCTTCTTGAAAGAAGAATTATCTCGTCAGAGTTGGGGGGCGCGTCAATAACCAGGCATGCAACGAGAGGTACTCCTCAAGGAGGAGTTCTCTCCCCCTACTCTGGAACCTTACAGTAAACTCAAATCTGATGAGACTGCAGAGTACCGGATGTCACGTCGTAGCGTATGCCGACGACATTGCACTCACAGTCACGGGAAAGCATCTCTAAACGCTAAGCGAACTTTTGCAAAGCGCTCTCTGTCTGGTGAACAGCTGGTCGAGGGAGTGTGGACTTAAAGTTAATCCCACCAAGACCGAAATGATACTTTTCACGAGGAAATATAAGATACCGTCTTTTCAGCCCCCCCTCCCTAAACGGGGTGGGACTTAGACTCTCCAACGAGGTTAAATACCTCGGCTTAATTCTCGACAGGAAGTTGGACTGGAGGCGGAACCTTTCGGAACGATCCAGGAAAGCCATTACCGCCCTTTACGCCTGTAAGGCAGCGGTAGGGAAACGATGGGGTCTGAAACCACACATAATACACTGGATGTATACGGCGGTTGTCCGACCCATCCTTTTCTATGGGATTACCGTATGGTGGCCGGCTCTAGAAAAATCTACTTACAGAGGCATATTGGACCGACTACAAAGGGCGGCAACCATGTTAATCACGGGTGCCCTGCCCTCTACTCCCAGTAGGGCTCCGCATACTGTTTTGAATCTTCTCCCCACCGATCTCTACGGTAGATATCAGGCCAGATGCAATACAACTGAACTGAATGCAGCTCATACATGGAGAGACCATAGATTCGGTCACTCAAAAATTCTGAGCACCATTGCAGCAACCTTACGTAAGCTGGATTACATTAGTCCACATCTCTGCTTCGAAAATAGGTTTTCTACCAGAATTCCAGACAGAAGAAACTGGGTAAATTGCTCGGACTTCGATCCAGGATCTACCGCTATATTTACGGACGGGTAAAAGCTCGACAATAAAGTTGGAAGCGGAATCTACTCCAAAGAACTCTCGCTAAACTTAAGCAGGCGGCTCCCTGACCACTGGAGCGTTTTTCAGGCGGAATTAACAGCCATAAGGAAGGCCGCCCTTTGGCTTAAAAGTGGCACAAATTGTCCACAATCCGTCACTATCTACTCTGACAGCCAAGCAGCGATTAAATATTTGCAGTGCAGTAACACTTCCTCAAAGGTGGCTGCCAAATGCAGAAGTACCCTAAACGCGAAAGCCACCATTAACGTGGTATGGGTACCCGGGCATAGTGGAATACCGGGAAACTGCGCGGCAGATGAGCTGGCGAGGGGGGGAACTGAACTACGCTCAACAAACTCTGCGCTCGATGCAGGCGTTCCCCTGCCCTCGAGTAAGCACCAACTGAAATCTATTTTTATTAAATTGGCCAACGAACGTTGGGCGAAAGAGCCAACATGTTCTGTTAAAAAACAGATCTGGCCAATTATAAACGAAACACGATCTAAAACTCTCATACAAATCGACCGCCCCATTATTAGCACAGTTGTAGGTATAATTACAGGACACTGCTTAATGGGAGCGCATGCTAGCCGAATGGGTTATCCCGCAAACGATTTCTGTTGTGCCTGCAGGGACTGCCCCGCCCTGACAAGGTCAAGACGTGCTATTCTTAGTCAACATACTTTTCGGTGTTTATCCGATCTCGACTCTGTGGACGTCCGCGACCTTCAACGATACATTAAGGTCACACGATGGTTCTATCATTTGGGAAACTAGGGGAAAGGAACAAGAGCTCGTTCATAGTGGCATCACAATGGGTCAAAATGGCCTAAGTGTGTCTCTCTGCCGTTCCGTGCGGAGTGACAACCACCGTAACCTAACCTAACCTACCTAACCAGTGCCACATAAATCCACATTTCAAACTTCGTACAAAAATTATGAAAATTCAACAAAATTTAGCATTTTATACTTTTTATTTAGAGTTTTTAGAAAAATTTTGGGTATGCAGTTTTCTATCCCATTACATTTTAGTAGGTTAAAGTGCAAGTTTTAAGACGCTAGAAAATCGCGTTGATTTTTAAAAATTTTTTTGGCTGACGGTGTTGTGCATTTTCTTCTATATAAAATATGCTCGCCAATTTCGTTTGTATGGGAGAAAATGCACACCACTGTCAGCCAAAAAAAAAATTTTTAATTCAACGCGATTTTCTAGCGTCTTAAAATTTTCACTTTAACCTACTACAATGTGATGGGATACAAAACTGGATACCCAAAATTTTTCTAGAAATTCTAAATAAGAAGTTTAAAATGCTAAATATTGTTGAGTTTTCATAATTTGTGTACGAAGTTTGAAATGTGGATTTACGTGGCGCTGGTTAGATAAAGTGCTATATTTTTATAAAAAAAAAAAAAATATTTACATTAAACAAACAAAAGAAAAATAGCCAAAACTAGTCAATATGTTACTTGACTTAATCAGCTGACCACAAGAGTACATATACATAGGGTTTTGGACACAAGTATTTGTACAGAGAATTTTTCGCAATGTATGCAAAGGCTTTTATTCTAATTTATTTCCGCATATTTTTTATAAAAATATAATTATACAACAAAAAACATAAAAATAAAATATCTAAACTTTCTGTAAAACCCAGGAAAAGTCAATAAATTTGCATAATAATTTGCAACTTTCTAATCAGATTTTTTGAAAAATTCATAGTTTTATAGCCCAATAAATTTAAAGATATAAAATTAAAGGTTGAAGTCGCTCAAAAACGACGAGATCAGTAATTTTTTTCCATACGAAGTATCTTCGACGATTTTTATTATGGAGAAAATATGCAACACCTTCAACAAACAAATTGCCAAAAATCAACGCGATTTTTTAGCTACTTCAAACTTCCATTTTATTTCTTTAAATTTGTTGGGCTATACAACTGCATACTCAGAATTTTTCTAAAAAATATGATTAGAAAGTTAGAGAAAGTTTAGAGATTTCATTTTTATGTTCTTTATAATAGTATGAACTATATTATTATAAATAATTAGCGGAAAGAAATTGGAATAAAAACCTTTGTATACATTGCGAAAAATTCTCTGCACAATTCTTTGCCCAGGGCTGATGTATTAATGTTTAAATATAATAAAACGGGACACGGGGTGTATTTTCTTAATTTTTCCTAAGTTCCAAATATATTTGTGGCATTTTATTAAAACAAGTCATTTCGATATAGGCTCTTCTTCATTTTAATCAATATTTCATTGGCTTACCAATATTTCATTGTGGATTCAAAGTCAAGCCTTCTAAAGCAAGTTATGTATGTAAGTTGTTTTAAGAATAAAATACCATAGATTTGTGAACTGAATTGACTGGATTTCTTTGAGCAAATTTGTTCCATGTAAAAATGCATGTTTACTTAGGGCCGGTTGCTCAAAGCCTGGTTGACACTAATCCCCGGTTAAACATCGTTATCGACGTTACCGACACCATGTTATTTGCATGGAGCCGAAAACGTCGATAACGATGTTAATCGGTGATTAGTGTCAATCAGGCTTTGAGCAACCGGCCCTTAATGCACTTACGTGTACATAAGTTCCTATATATTAATTAAAAGTACACAAATTTGTTATAAACATTACTTGGATTTGCTTTTATTAATAGTAGGTTCATTTAATATTTTATATCTTAACGATTTTAAGAAAATGTTATACATATTTGTTTTTTAGTCTTAGGAACTAACTGCTTAAAATGGAGGTTCTATGTGCGACCTTACAATATTTGTAAATTTGCAATACAATATTTGCCCTACAAATGTTCAAAGTGATTACTAATTAATTGTCTTCTAATATTGCTCGTACTATTTTGGTTAATTGAAATGGATGGCATATTTAAAACTTCATTTATGTGAGCGCGAACTTCTTCTGAAATAGCTGGCGCATCAATTTCGTTATGTAGATTACAAATATTGTGGAGAACCGCTGTTGTCACAATAATGCTTTCTACACGCTGGGTATTCAGTCTTACACCCACCGAAAGAACCGGAAATCTTCGTTTCCACACGCCGTAGGATCGTTCGACGCAGTTCCTCGTTCGAATCTGAGATTCGTTATAAAGCGCTTCTGCCGGACTACGAACATTGGATATCTGTGTCATTATCCACTGATTACAGGGATAACCGCTGTCTGCAACAACCAATGAATATCCGAATTCGGCCCCTTCGAAGCGACTATAAACGCGCGAGTTTCGAAGTATTGTGGCATCATGTCAGGATCCAGGCCATCTAGCTACTATATCCAATATATTTAAGTCGCTGTCGCATAAAGTCTGTACGTTGTACGAAAAGAACCCTTTTCTGTTTCGGTATAACTCCGCATCATGACCTCCTATAAAAAGTACATGTATACATAAGCATAAGTACAGGGTACAGTTTAGTTATGTGTACAACGATTTCGGGTTTCTGTACACAAACTCGTGACCCAAATCCAAAAACTTTTACACACGCTTCTAGACAAGAGTCTACAGTTTATTTAAAAAAAAAAATCACTATATCTGTGCACAAATTTATCAATAATTTCGGTTTGAAATATGGTATTTTTTGCAAATTTCCGAGCTGAGCTGTTAAACAGAATACGCGAAATACGTCTGCAAAAGGTGGTCAACCCCTATTCTTTGGCAACACAGAAAGAAGAATTCTACTTTGTTAGGGTTATAATTCCTTAGCGCGCCCGAAGGTTTTCCTTTGCAAAAAATTCAAATTTCACCTATCTACAAACAGCTCCCAAGGGCCCACATACCCCTGTGAGGGGGAGAGGGTTACTTTTCATAAAGTGCGGTCATCCTCTTTCTCTTATGGGAGGTTTGGGGGGGTGGGGCACGCTCCACCCCCTCCGCCTTCACCCCACAATCGTTGTACAAATAGCTAAACATTTCCCTAAGTACAGAACTTTGCTATTTACAAAGCAATTCAAAACTATTTAATTTTTGTTGAATAATTTTTGTTGAATTAGTTTTCAATTTCTGACACTGACCTGGTGATATTATTTTTACTAGTGTTCGCCCAGCGGTTGAAATTCAACCGCTAAAATTAAGGATAGTTTATGTGAGTTGAGTTGAGCTGAAATAAAATTTGTTGGAATGGGTTAAGTGGAGGGGAGTTTAGCTTAGTACTTAGCATAACATAACATAGAATAGCATTAGATTCAATAACATGACATATGTAGCATAACACATAACAGTATAACCTCGCACATTCTTCAGTTGTGTTTCCTTTTTATCCCTACCACTTTCTTCCTCTCTATCTTTGTCTCTATCGCTTTTAATGTTTATGTTTATGTTTATGTTTATCTACGCCTTCATATTCATGTTCATGTTCATGTTCATGTTCATGTTCAAGTTCATGTTCATGTTCATTTTCATGTTCATGTTCATGTTCATGTTCATTTTCATGTTCATGTTCATGTTCATGTTCATATTCATCTTCATCTTCATCTTCATCTTCATCTTCATCTTCATCTTTATCTTTATCTTTATCTTTATCTTTATCTTTATCTTTATCTT
>NW_023458861.1:5268-8856 GCF_013731165.1 Rhagoletis pomonella | reverse complement strand
CTTCATCTTCATCTTCATCTTCATCTTCATCTTCATCTTCATCTTCACATTCACCTTCGTCTTCATATTTATCTTTTCCTTTATCCTGATCTATATCTTCATTCTTTTCTCCATTTACGTATTTACCCCCACCATTGTTATTAGGTTAGGTAGTTAAATTTTCCTTCCTCTTTTTCTTTACATTGTTTCTTTAGTGATATCATGTCATGTGTTGAAATTGGGTGTGATGAGTTGCAGTGTGGTGGAATTGGGTGTGGGAGTTACGGTGTTATGAATTCAGGTGTGGTGGTCTTAAGAGGTGTGGTGAATTTAGTTGTGGTGAGTTGAGGTGTGGTGAATTAAGGTGTGGTGAGTTAAGGTGTGGTGAGTTAAGGTGTGGTGAGAAAGTTGAGGTGTGGTGAATTAAGGTGTGGTGAGTTTAGATGTGGTGAGAAAGTTGGGGTGTGGTGAGTTAAGGTGTGGTGAATTAAAGTGTGGTGGATTTAGGTGTGGTGAATTTAGGTGTGGGAAGTGAAGTAGTGGTGGATTTAGGTGTGGGGAGTCAAGGTGTGGTAAATTAATGTGTAGCGAACTCAGGTGGAGTAAGTTTTTAAGCGGAGGTGAGATGAGTTGAGGTGAGTTAAGTTAAGTTAAGGGGTTAAGTTAAGATAAGTTATCTTTATCCTTATCTTCATATTCATCTTCATCTTCTTCCTCGTCTTGGTCTTCATCTTCTTCTTCATCTTTATCCTTTCCTTTATCCTGATCTAAATATGTCCATTCTTTTCTTCATTTACATATTCACCCACACCATTGTTATTAGGTTAGGTATTTAAATTTTCCTTCCTCTTTGTCTTTATATTTAAGTTTCTTTACTTTTATTTTAATTTCTGTATTTATCCCTTTCTTCTTCTCCATACTCAAAATTATCTCATCCTTGTTTGAGGCTAATCTATTCATGTACATACATACATACATCTTATTCCTAAACTGCTGCTTAGCACGTTTCTTTAATTCACTATCAATATTAAAGCATACATTTAGGAGGCATTTCCGCCCCAACCATGTACATGTATGGCATTGGTATTGGTGTGACTTTTGAATAGATTTTTTCGCTCTATTTTAAACTAATTTGAAATTTTAAAAATTGCCTGCACATCAGCATCAAAATACCTTTCTAATGATATATAATTGTTTATACCTTAGAAGTACAGTTTAGCCGTAAAAGGGGTGTAAAGGAAACATGATTGCCTATTTATATAATTGATATGCGTGCAGTCTAAAGCCGTTACCACGCGAGGAAATTTCCCTACTAAATAAAACTTTTCGTGCAGCCGTTTTTGCTCTTCTGCAGTTGTGGGAAATGAAATAAACTGCGCTCGTAATACAGCTATGTGGTGCGAAACCAACCTTATGACTCGGGAAGTAGTGCTATTAGAAACTCCGATTAAGTCCCCTCCAGTCCTTTGCATGCACCCCGCGGCATAGAATCGCAAAGTGAGCAGAAGCATTTCTTCGGGAGTTAGAGCATCGTTCCTGGAGTAAAAGTCATTGGCGCATATTCATAGTCACATGAACGAAAGACACAAGATCACGCTTTCCCGAAAGAAAGAAAAAAGTTATTTTCTAGCTGTTGAAATCTCGACGCCATCTTTGTTGTAAGAAGTAAACAACGAAGAGAACAAAAAAACCCCCGGAATTGTTGAACGCAAGAATAATCATTTTTATTATGCAAATTCTTCTATAAATCATGTCGTTGTGTTAAATTATTCTTTACCTTATGTGTGCACACGTTGTCACAAGCGAAAATTAAGAAAATTGCAGTAAAAAGCCACCACCAAATTGTAAACAACGAACAAATGTAAAAAAACGGCTAATGTCAAAGTCGCCCAACTTTTTTCCTAAATGCGATTATAACGGGCTACTAAGAAGAAGGCGTGATCTTGTATTTTTGGTTCATGCATAGTCATATTTAGTACTCAACCAAGTCGAAACTATTCTAATACTAGGTTCACATATAAGTAGATTATCCTCATTTTCGAGCTTAACACCCTAATCTGTAATTATAACAAGAGATTAACCATATAAAATTCGTCCCTTGTTAATCTGTAATTATAAAATAATCTCAGATTAAACCGATAACTTTTCGGTGTCCATCCTAGTTTTATCGATTGTTTTTGCAAAAAAGAGGAGAAATGCCAAATGTAAAAGTAAACATAAATGTACGCTAGCACGGAAAAGAGGTTTGTAAAGGTATTTTTATTACAATTCGAATAAAGCTACATCACAATTTTATAATTGGAATAATTTAGATAAATTCTCAAATAATAAGTCAGTTTCACGCTAGTTCTTTTAAAGTAAATTTGTGCATAAGATTTAGATATATACTATTTGTATGTTTCACAGCATGCTTTCGATAAACATCGACTTCACATCACTGCGGTTGTTCTGGCTATTTCATACAATTAACAAGAAAATGATAGCTTATTCTTTTGCATAATCATGCAATGAAAATAAAAATTACATAAACGGATGATCAAACTTTACATTATTTAATAAAAAGGTAATTTTTCCAAAATATCGTAGAGGAATATCGATAAATTTTCATACTTGTTTTGCTATATCGTAAATTAAGTCGAAACTACTTAGTAGAAGTCTGAAATGGGACTATGAATAGAGGTAAATTTTAAGTTGGTAGTTAAATTTAAGTTGCAACTTTGTTAGTTTCGACTTAGTTGCTGGACAATGAATACGCGCCATTATAAGCAGTACACAATTCCTCTAACAGGTCTATTCTGCGCTGGTAATAAAAAGTTTGTAACCGGTAAATAAAGTTCCTGTAAATTTTTAAACCCTTTTCGCATTCTGTATACTCTTGTAACAGGTAAATTTTGTTACCATCTCATAAGCTGGTAACAAATTATTGCCCCGTGAAATATGCAATGCCAGGATTTGTACAATTCTTCATAGATGAATTGCTGAATATTTTAACTGCATTACCAACGTACCTAGAATCGCGGTGACAAGAACTGGTAACATTTTTTGGTAATACAATTTTCCGGTTACAAAATCTTCGGTAACGTGCAGAATAGACCGGTAAATCGGGTTTACCATGTAATTTTATGTTGGATTCTTTCCCGTATCATCCTTAACACGATCCATGCTGACGCTTTGCTTACACGAAATCTGTCCCGGAAATCCTTCTCGTCCAAGTCTCTGAAACGGGTTGGCGCATCCCTTATAGACCGCGGACGTTGCGTTATAATGATGCGCTCTAGAACCTCGCATTCCATGTCACTTTCGTCACTCGAACTCATTTTAATATTATTTAATTTGAATCACTTTTGCCTTTTATTTACTTATTTATATTTTATTTTGAGTAATCAGCTGCCGTTTAGTCGAGAAGCAGGGTTGCATTTTTCATATTTAAATAGCAGACATACGGCATTTAAATACAGTTTAAATATTTCATCTGAAAATGAAAAATCATCAATCGGTATTTAAATAGGCGATCTGAAATAGGCCATAAGCCTCCCGCACCTAAAAACTATATATTTGCAAGCAGGAGAACTCCCTCTACCCCCCTTTAGGGTAATTAAACTGTATGTT
>NW_023458861.1:0-5258 GCF_013731165.1 Rhagoletis pomonella | reverse complement strand
CCGCGTTTGATGCCATATAAACAAGGTAAATGGGTACATTATGTGCACGATTGAGAGAAATAGAGATTGCGCCAATCGCGGTACCGCTAATCCGCTCTTTGTGATTTTGACAGAATGAGCTGTGTGCGTGACGTCAGCTTGGTGCAATTGTTGAATGTGAGCATACGAAAAAACCAAATAACAATTTTAATATTTACGCGTTAATATTTCTGGGTGGTTTTAAACAATTATTGAGACATTAAAAAGCAAAATGAAGTGTGCAGTGGCAAAGTGTAATAGTGAAAACAAAAGGAAAGCGTGCTATATAAGTTTTTTTCCGTTTCCTACGGACGCAAACCTGCCGAAAAAATGGAAGCAGTTCTGCCGGCGAGGACATGCATTAACCCTAGAACACACACCCGGGTACAAATGTATCCACTTTCAACTTTGAAGTGTTGTAACTTTTGAACCGCTATACCTCTATACCGCTTCGGATCTAGGAAGATTATTTAGTTTTGAGTTCAAATTCAAAATTTGAACCAGATCGGACCATTGGTTCAGGAGCTACAGCCTTCCAAACACATTATATACGTAAACACACACCCGGGATACGTTTGTACCCCAATAGTAAAAATCCTCATAATAATAAAAAAAAAAACATTTTTTATATTATTTTTTTATTTGAAAAATTAAAAATATTCATTTCACACATTATATTATTGACTTTTATTATAAAAATTATAAAAATACATCTTATATCTAAGGAAAATCATGGCAAATAGAGCAATTTGTTGATGTGACCGAATGTTCAAGACACATTGGCTTCTTACATTTGTCGCACAGCTTTCTGGTTTTTCTACGGCGTTTTTCCTCTTGTGCGTAACATAAATAGCAAGATCCGGACACAGGTTTTGGCGTGCGCGCTGCGGCAGATGTTGATGCTGCTGTTGACACCATTGATTCCACCGGTCGGTTGAAATATGCTTCAAAAGCAATTTTAGTCGAAAAATTTCGCGTCACTTGACGATTTATGGCTCTGGCTTCAATAATGGGCATACACAATGCTTCAGCCAAGCTGCGCAGGATCTGCTTACGCTTGTTGTTTGTTCTCCAAGGCAACATAGGGTTATTCAAATCGTAGACAATGTAGGCTGCAAGAGCTGTCTATTTCTTATTTCAGGTTTCGCACTGTCAGCTATTTCAGCATCATTATGCATGGTCGAAAGCAAAATTACTGCTTTATTTTTTTTGGGAACATAAGAGCACATTGTCACATTATTTTTGAAGCCAAATGTCGTTGAACCAATTGTCCTGTTTTTGTTCTGCTTCATTTCTTGAGGAATATATGATTTGTTTTTGCGCAAAGTTCCAACGATCGTGAGTTTCCAGGTGAGAAGCAGTTCTGCAACTGGCAAGGTCGTAAACAAATTGTCCATTGTAATGTTTCGGCCACTTCCTTGGTATTTGGCAGACAAATCCTTCACCACTCGTTCGCCTTGGTTCGTTTCCCTACCAGTTTCTGCTTGGCCAGTATATATTTGTCCATGCAGTGGATATGCATTTGTGGCATCGCAAATCCACCAAACCTTGATACCATATTTAGCAGGTTTTGACGGTATGTACTGCGTAAACCGTGTGCGTCCACGGTAAGGAAATAATTGTTCATCAATCGTCAAGCATGAGCTGGGCTTGTAATGTGCAGCAAGATTATTGTTCATCATCGTCCACAACTCACTGATCGGTGCTGCTTTATCAGTTAGTACGCGTTTTGCACGAGTGTTTTTATCGTCAAATCTTAGGAACCGCAATATCGAACAGAAACGGTTGACTCCCATTGTGGCGCGATATAAAGGATAGTTTTTGACGCTCCATAAATCTCGAACATGTTCTCCATTGCTATGGTTCGCACCAGTCATAATAAGTATGCCAAAAAATGCATACAGCTCTGTTATTGACACAGGCGTCCATGACTTAGGAGTTGTGTTTGGATGCGCATTGTTGTAAGCTTTATAAGTTTCTTTTGCTAACTTATTTGTGTGGCGCATAATTATATCAGCCATTTCAACGTTCATGAAACATTTGAATGTTTGCTCTATTGACAACATTTCAGTGCATCTAGCTGGTCCAGAACGTTCTCTTATAATATTTTGTCTGAGTACCTGACGACTTACATTTGGTTCTTTCATCCACTCAGTACCATCACGTGCAACAAATTTTTCGGCACTAGCAGGTAATTCATTATTTTCTTCTACTTCTTCTTCTTCATCATCCTCATAGTCCGCATAATCAGGTAATACTTCTGCGGCACTTTGCGAAACTTCAGCATCGTCATCAGCAATTTCAATGTCATTGATTTGAATTTCTTCTTCATCTTCTGAGTCAAAGTCATAGGGAGCGTCATCGTCACAAATTTCATCAAATAAAGATTGTATATATGATTCTCGCTGTTCCTCAGTTAGCCTGCATAATAAAAAAAATTAGTATATGTTTACATTGTTGCTTATTTTACATTTTTTACCTTCTATATGCTGCACTTGATAAATATTCGTTTCTTCTTGAAGTCATTTCGTATCCAGTTATTTATAGTTTCAGTTATATTTATTTTCACTTATATTTTCACTTCTTACACTTTTGAGCACCAAAACAATAATGAAAATATCAACAGGCAGCATTTATAACAACACCTCGTGTGAAAACAACCCTTGCAGCTGCATATAAAATACAAAAACCAGTTATACCAGTGTATTTGCTACCTACGTACCCATACCTTGCGCGACCTTTTTGCACATATCTTTTGAACCAGGTAGAATATTTCAATGAAATAAAAACCAAAATGTGTATTCGTTGTTACTCTACAAGTATATTATTATAAATTATATTATTTTGTTTTGCATTTATCAGGACAACAACAAAAACAAAAATCCACTGTTGCATGTCCTGACTTTATTTGCCCATATCGCTGGAACCAGTAGGAATATTCGAATGAAACAAAAGACAAAATACTTGTTATATATTAAAATATACATTTCAAAAAAAAAATCATAGAAATCGGTTGAATAAGCATTAAAAAAACCGCAAAATAAGGTCCCGGGTACAAACGTATCCCGGGTGTGTGTTTACGTGGTATTTTCTGGGTGTGTGTTCTAGGGTTAAACACCAAATCGAGCTTTGTGCTATGTGTGTGAGCTATGGGCTTCTACACGGAACTATGTTGGCCTTTCCTTGGTGAATTGTAGTAGGTATATTTCCATGGTGAATGTAGACAGTTGCTGGTTTAGTTTGCTGGCAATGACATACATACAAAAGCAGTTTCTACAGTAAATAGATACATGAACTTCACTACCTACTCCTTTTTGTTAGTACCTGATTCTTTTAGTGCTGGTATGAGGTAATGCACCAGTGGATAAGGTCGCCAAGCGCTAATTCGAGCGGCATCTTACCGCGCTGTTACGTACCTAATACGAAGCAGTGCCCAAATTATTATACATTTAAAAGTTCAGCTTAAATTATGTTTTACTTACATAGAATATTTGCTTCCAAACAAGCATGCATCCTCTCGGAAATGGTACAAAAGTCTTCAAATAAAAGCTGTGGAGTCAACAGATGTGGAGTTTATGGTGGTTGGCTACCGTCCACAAATATAAATATGCACTCTGCATGGCTTTTTAAAATGGCAAATCCAAAAATTCACTTTGCTGCACACTGTTAATAAATCCATTTTTTCATGTGCTAAAAATCGTCATTATCTAAAGGGCTACATATCCAAAATTATTGGTACGTCTTCCTAATCAATCAATCTTTGTATATTTATTGATTCCTGCAAAATTGGGCCATTTAATATTAAAATTAACACATTTTTCTGCATTGTTTACATATTTTTATATGCGTTTTGGCATTTCTCTCTCGCAATTGCACCAAGATGACGTCACGCAAAAATTACGCTCAAAAATCCTCTCTCATTGGCGCAATCTTGTATTCTATCATTCTTGCATTATGTGCATACTCTCATTGGTCTTGTCTTGTGTAAACGTGTGGTTATACAACTGTCAGCAGTGACGGACTTATGTGCGTCAAAATTTGAGTGTTGGCCAACGTTCGTTGGGTCTGTCGACGCAAGGGTTGCCAATATGACGCTCTGTATGCAAACACATACAGTCTACTCAACTGTCAGTTTCATCCTTGAGCGGAGCGTACGCAAAGTTCTAATTCTGACGGGGCCATTAAGCGAGGGTCACAACTCTAATGTCAATAATGAGCAAGCCTTGATCATGAAATTCACCTGCTGATGTGCGGTATTGCCACTCAACCTGAATGGAATAAATATTAGGTTCTTTCGCTAACAATCCGGACCGGATCCGGTAATTAGAGAATAAGCGAAATGGAACATAATCCAGAAGTATGGGAACGCAAGAAACCACATTTCGTGCCCAGACTTTGAGAAACAGCTGATTCACGTTGTTTTTGTTTTTGTCACTTAAATGCAAACTCTTGGAAATTGAATTTTGGTCTCACAAATTTGATTTTAAGTATATATAGATTGAAGATACATTAATAGGCCATTTACTATTCCTTAAAAGCACCAAATAAACACAAAAGAGCTGATATGCACTTTGACACTTTATCCATTTTTACCCGGAGAAAAAGTCCGGGCTGTTTCGGACAGGAAGAAGACACTTACTATCCAATACGTTCCAATTTTCGCTCTCTATTACCCATTTTGTTGAGTACGGTAATGATTTCTGGGCTGTTTTGAGCACCCGCGGGATCCTGCGTTGCGTACGGGAAAGAAGTACCCGCGATTTACAGATTACAGATTTTCATTATATATGGAAGTATCGATTTGTGTGAAAAGAGCCGCAGGCGAAAATTTGTAATAAAAAATCGCGTGATTTTTTATTACAAATTTTCATTACATATCGAAGTATCGATTTTTATTGAAAAAAGCGCCGCAGGCTAAAATTTGTAATGAAAAATCGCGCAAATTTCATTCGGAGTGTTAGAAAGTGGCAATATCGCACTCAGCAGGTGAATTTTGCGTTAATCATACCAAAATCACAGTATACCAGTAGAAAAGGTTTTTGTTGTGGTCGCTGTTAATTTGGTCCCCACAAAGGATTTGAGGGTGCGAGCAACTGTTTTGCCGCATTCAACGTGCTGTGCAGCAAAATAATGTGGTGAAAAATTTATGCGCTTTATAAGTAAACATACGTAATGTAATAACATATTTTATAATTTAGTACAATAAATTAGCGCTATTTTTCAATTCGAAGTGATCTTGA
>NW_023458860.1:78231-100443 GCF_013731165.1 Rhagoletis pomonella | reverse complement strand
TTGATGGTTTGGAAGTTAAAAATTACAAAATGCGACTAATTAAACTTCTAAGAAATAAGTAGTTATTTGTTTAATCAATAAACTGTGTCAGTATAACACTTTGTGATGGCTTTTCGTACGTTTTAAATTTTACACTTTTGAATGTAAACAAAAATTATATCAGCTGTTCATTTAACTTGCAAGTTTCTGCAAATTTTCTGTTCGCGTACTATTTGGGATATTTTTCTCTTGTGAGAGAACAGATGACATTTCGCCGGAATTTGGCAGTTGGTTGGTTTTTACTGAAGATTTTAAACGAACGCACCTAAAATAAGTAAGATAAAAAGTAAATATGCAATATTTTTGTTGAGGGTTGCCATCTGTTTGAAAATTTTAATTTAATTTAATTGGTTGTGAAAAATTGAATATCAATAATTCGCTAATTATCGCTTCTTATTAACTTCCTCTATGGAAAGCTTGTCAACGATTTAGCTTTGATCAGATTGCACTAATATCATAAATTTTGTTTTTACAATATTTTTCTTTTTTCTTAATTCGTACTTACCTCATTTTCTTCAAATGGCTTATTTTCGTTCTGTGATTCTGAAGCCGGCTTACAAGTTTATTTTCCTTTATTTTTTGGTGCTCTTTAACGGTTGTTGACTTGATTGCTGCTCATGGTGCAAAAGCATGTACATATGTATGTGCATATGTATGTATGCATAATGCATGGACATGCAGTGAAGAGTATGAAAATCAATAAGTATATTATTAGTTATAATATGCTTTTATATTTATTTAACATTTTCTTAGTGTCGTATTGCAACCACAATAATGTGCGCGCTTTCACAAGGCAACAAATTACGGGTACATAATAATTCTAAAGAACGTTAGAATGGTGCCAAGGTCATGTTGGTAAAAAGACAGCCTAGTATTTAACATCCGATTAGTTGAGTATATTTATTAGGGTGGTCCTTAAATAAATGAAGGATCTTTTATTGCGTGTCGCAAAGGGATCAAAGACCAGATGTCTCTAAGGACTCAAAAAATTAAAACAATATTTTTTTTTCATTTAATGCCCAAAATCGATACTACTAAAGTCGAGGATATCACATATAAATTTTAGTTCCGATTGGACGTCTTCATAGGATAATCTGAACTTTGACCCCTGTGCGACACATCTTAAGTATCTATTTTGGGGATTAATTAATTTAAAAAAAAAAAAAATTATTTTAATTTTTTGAGTCTTCATAGAGGAATCTGAACTTTGCCCCCTGCGCGACACGCCTAAACCGTCTCCAATCGGGACCAAAATTTATATGTGATATCTTCGCCTCAAGTTAAGCTTAGGAAATCTGATGTAAAAATTTGCTTTCTACATTTAAGACCCACCCTCATTTTCATACATAGAATAAGGTATAGAATTTCTTTGCTTGACATTTTTCACGTTTCGCTGGTGCTTAATGCTTGGTACCCGCTCAGAAATATGTTGGTAGTATTTAAAGGAAAAAAAATAATCGTACAATTGAATACAAAATACCAGTTTCGGAATATAAACAACACAAAATTCATTTAGAAAATAAAATGGGTTCTTAAATTCACTTACAATGCTTTTCAAGCAAAAGAAGCCCCAGTCAATACCAGCCCAGTTTAGAGAAGCCCATATTTATTGTGATTTTCGTTGTTGGTGTTTCCGATAGGAGTATGATTCATGTGGAATGATTTTCGGTTCGTGAGAACGAAAAATTACACTCAAGATGCCATAACGCCGAAACCGGTTTGTCTCCAAACTAAATTTTACTAGGGATGCATCACTCCCTATACAAAAAAAATATTCGGTACTTCTTTTTTCATTGGAACTATAAAATCTATTATATTCCAAGAGTTGCGCCAAAATATTTCGGAAAAATATTAAGATTTGCGTGAACTGGACCAATTTGAGAATACCTCAAAAATTCTTTTTTTTATGAATAAAATAGTTTTTTTAAAGTAATTTTTTTAGATGGCCTCAGATGACTAAACAGTTTACGCTAATAAATTTACATGAAAGTATTAAAAAAATGTTTGAACGGAATTATAAAAATAACTGAGAGGAGAATATTTATTCCGACAACCAAGCAGCTAACAGGATTCTTGGCTCCTTGACGGTGCGTTCAAGAACGGTGAAAGAGTGCCTGACTTCCTTATCGACCGCATCGGATTACTTCGATGTTAAGCTTGTGCTTGGGTTTCAGGTCACGACGAAATCGCTGGAAACTGCAGGACCGGCAAGACAGGGAACCCTTGAGGAATTACTTCCGGATAGAGGTCTGGCAGCTTTGGAATGCAAGGTGGAAACATCTTATTGGCCACGTGTAGACCCTAGATCTGGGGAGCTCTTGAGACTAAGCAAGTTACATCTCACGCTATTGGTGGGAGTGCTAACTGCTCGTTGCGCAATAGGTAAGCATGCCATATGGCTGAACATCATCGATGACACTTACTGCACCAGCTGCATGGAGGATGATGAGGTGGAATCATTCCAACCACTGCTGCTCTGGTGCCCTGCCGCTGCGAGCCTAAAACGTAAGCACCTTGGGTCGCATTTTTTTCACACTCCTGATGAGCTTTCGCGAATGGACATCAGTCGCTTGAAGAGCTTCGTTGTGAGCATGGAGCGTTTCTCTTACAAGAATCCATAGGTGTCGTCATTCTCCCTTACCTTTCCCCTCGCATATTTGGAAAAAACCCTACCTACATATGTACATATGTACGTGCAAGGGTAAATACATACTAAGTTGCTATCATTTTTTAGTTGGTGTATAAAATACATATCTACAAATATATGTACATATCTTTCGCTACGTGCACATATGTACATACATAAATGCTATGAAGCCTCTTAAGTTTCTTTCTTAAATTTTTTAATATATCATACACAAACATACATACATATGTATTCGCACATATGTAGCTGCACCTTCCAACTCAGACAGAAATGTTTTGAATAGATTTAACTATCTCAACAAGAAGTTATCGAAATTAATTTCACTTTCAGTGAAATACTTTGCTTTTTGAATAAAAATCACATTTGATTTCCTCAAAAAAAAAAAAAATAAATAAATTGAACCTACGAGTATCACGAATAGCCTTGGTTTGGTGACAAGACAAACATTTGCCGGTCAATGTTCTTCCTGCTTTGATTGCGACAAATTGCAGCATACGAACACATCTGAGTGGTTTCAAATTTCGGAATTAATGCGGGCATTCACCATTTAGCCGCACCATTCATAAATTACGAAGTACTCAGTGGTGCGGCACCGCAACAAAGCCAGTGGTGGTGGGCTGTTGCGCCAGCTGCTTACGTTTTTGCTTTGGTTTCTGTGCGGTTGTATGTCCTATGCACATATTGACTACTTAAGGTATTATATTTTGCCAAACATACACGTACATACACCTGATTTTATAATTTACACTTGCCGCTGACCGGCTTCTCTGCTACGCTGTCTGATATTTATGACCATTTGTGGCGGAAAGTATTTACATTTCTATTAGTTGTCATTTTTATTTCGAGCGCAACGCTTCGTCTAGGAATTGAATTACCTGCTGGCAAAGTTGTGAATTTTTCCTGTCGTGGCAGCAGTTATACTACATAATTATCCTTGATTTTTTTGTTGTAAATTGTTTTTTGTTTTCAAAGTCGCGCTACGATAATCGAAATCCAACTAACGATTATGGCCGAAGGCGTTATAAGGACTTTTATACGAGATTTTTTTGCGGTTTGTTAAAATTTTTGCTTAATTTTGAATTTTTATTTCAACAGTTTATGCAATTTTTGAGTTGTACTGTAGATTTTTTTTGGAAAACTTTTGCATTAAATTTAGAAACCTTGAAATAGAAAATTTTTGTTGCGAACGAGAATGATTCAAAAAGTTTGCGATGAAAATGAATTTTTTCAGAAATCTGAAAAGAAAATCATACTGAAGTTTCTGTGGATTATATTTCAAGAAAAAAAGGAGTTGCGAATGCAAGTAAAATAAGGCGTAATGAAACTTTTTGGGATGCAAAGAAAAGGAACAATTTGTATTTTTATGGCTTGGGTGAAATATTTCTCTCAAATTTTAAATTTATTCAGGCTGCGTTTCTTTATACATTCCGGATAATCCCATTTCACAGCCGGAATAAACAGAATGCGTTTGAAATAGACGTCAACATATCAACAAGAACGTTCTAAAGAATAAATAAACAAAAAAGTTTATTCCAAACGTTCAGAATGAATAAAGAAATGCAGCCTCAAGAATCAAGTAAATATACTTTGTATGTACATACATACATACATATATGAGATTGTGTTAAATAAAATGAGTATTTTGTTTGGTCCCATATGAAAATTTCCTTGTTGGTCGCAAAAAAGTAAGAAAAATCTGCAGTTCCTGATTTTCGCCTGAAAAAAAAATATTCAACCGAAAATTTTTCATCCGCCCATATTAAAACCATGGCAACTATTAAAAGTGAAAAGTGCACCCATTCGGGAAAAATGATTTATTTTCGCATTAAGCTTTCAAGAAAAATCACAAAAAATATTTTTTCATTATTTCTGTTGGTTGAAAAAGTACTTGTTTTTGCTCAAAATATTCTTGAAGAAATAAATATTCCAGCATTTTTTTTTGCGAACTGCAAACTGCTTTAAGAAATTTGAACTTTTTAACTTGCTCCTCATTTTACGAAAATTCAATGGGCTACAAGTTATTGATTTTATTTATTGCGTATATTTAATTGTTTATAAAAAAATAGCGGAAAAAGATTTTTTCATTGGAAATGCCGTCAACCGATTTCGATAATTCTGCATCGGAAAGGTAGTGTCTCAGAGGTGGTCCTATACCAATCTGGTTAAAATCCGATCAGTGGATCATGATATATATATATATATATATATAAATTACTTGTTTACTGATCATGTTATGTCCGAAAATTTACATCACTGCTTTTAACAGAAAATAACAGTGTTTTAGCCAAGCTCAACGAGTACAAATTACAGTTTTTTTCGAAATTTCCGATTTGAACGAATAAATTAAAATTTTTGGGCGTGTGTGAATCGTTAACAAAGTTCTGTGCGTAAAGCTGGTGAATTATATTTTTACTATGGTGAGACAGTTTTGCCAATCTGCTGTGTGAAATTAAATCTTTTTTGACAGCAGTAAATTTTTGACAACTGCAGATTTATGCGGACACAAATATCATAAATAAAAGTGAAATGAATATTTTTTTTGAAGACATCTACCATCATTGATTGCAATTCATCAACTTAAGCTTTTGAAACATTAAAGAAATGTATTTACTCGAAATATTTAATATAGTGTAGTAGAAACTCGATTTCCTTTTTATTGTTTTCGCTTAGTTTTGCGGCAGAAAATTTATACACATCAACAATATTTGAGATTGTCAAAATTTTCTATAAATTTGTCAAACATTTTACTAGCCTCACGAGCTAGTGAACTTTTATTCACCTCATACTTGTCCAATCTCGGCCATACACTAACATATATATGTGTAAGCGCCATTCTATTATTATCACTAAAGACTAGCTAATACCCGGCCTGCTTCACTGCTCCTTGAAAGTATTTTTGTGTTGTTGGATACTCGTATTGTAATATTTCATTTTATTTAACAATTTAATTAAATATAATTTTTCAAACAGTTGGCAACCCTCCTCAAAAATATTTTCCGCAGTAAACTTGCCTAAACCTCTTCAGTTTGGAACCTATATTGCAATATTTTATTTATCGTATCAATTAAATTAAAATTGCGTCAGAAAATAACAAATTAATCAGCTGTTTGCAACATCTTGCTGGTTTTGCATTTTCGCACTTTCTTGCATATTACTCTCATTGGGAGTAGCAGTATTGGCTTACTCTCCGAAATTTGGTTACTGGCAAGTTACTGAATATATTTTTTCTGGAGAATACAAAAACACAACTTCTAGGTTCTTTGCTACGATATCTGCCGACGAGTTTGATGTCTAGACTAGTTTTTGCATATTCTATAGAGCGTGTCAGACGTGGTAATATTTTCAACTTTTCTTTCCCCGATTCGCTGTCAAATTGAGAAAGAGAAATTTCATTTCGATGTGTGAATAGCCAGAAAGACCTTTCTGTCACATTTTGGAGATAAGTTTCACAAATAAAAGCTGCAACCTGCAATTCGCTTTTCGAAAATAAAAAAACCTCATTTGACAGACACTTTACATACAATACATGCAAGGTGTGACTGCTCATGTATCTGCCTTCTGAAATTTCTCAGGCTGTCAATTTTCGAAATATATTGCATTGTCACGTCTGACAGGCTCTTATGTCTGGACAAACAAGATTCTGAAATGATAAAAGCTTGGTAAAAACCAAGAATGTGTTCGCTTTTAGGAGATACCCGCTTATTAGAGCATCCGTCTATGAGAGCTTTCACTGATATGACTGTAAATTATGGCTTCGAGTTAAAAGTAGTAAGTTACTTTGTCATAGCTATTTAAAAGTGCGCTATTTATCGAAACCCCGCAAAAAAAACTGACTACAAGTTGATTATGTTTTACCAATTGATAATCTTTTTACGCAGGGTATGCACATACACGAATGAATGTACATATGTACATAAGTAAATACGTATACATCCATGTATGCATGTAGATATTTATGTATGCAAAAGCCTCGCATTTCGCTTTTGAGTGTCATGTTGGTACAGTGTCAAGAGCAAGGACGACCAATACACTCGAAGAGAACACGAGTACCACACCACCAACGCCGCATATATGTAATCCTGCAAAAACAGTTTACTTTTTTAGATGCATACATGTGCACAAGCGTTTGTTGTGCTTGGAATATACATATTTACTTACATATTTGCTTGGCATGTGAAAAAGCGTATCCTTGCCGGCTGAGCAAAAATGCAATGCCCTTGAAATCAAACTTGTGGCAATGCTCTCAACTACGGCGACGCGCCAGCAGAAAGCTTTTTGGCTCTACCACGCCACGTGTACTTGAGAACAAAGTCGCAAATAATTTTCCCAAATACATACATACATACATATGTATATGAATGTACGACGACTATCGGCTAATAAATACCAGCCTTAGGCAGCTAAGTAAATATTTTTGGTTTAGTTAATGCATATCTGTTGCCGTGAAAGCTTAAGGAATTCAAAAACAATGCATATTAGCCGTGGCTTAAGTCGTTCAAATGCTTACATTCAAATATATTCAAGTGCAAATAATCCGGCTTTACTTAGATTTCATATGTAAACTGAAGCCATACCAAATTACAGTGGCCAAATCGCGGCTGGGTGGTGGCGGCAGTGCCTCATTTGCCACTGGCATGAACAGTTGTCTTTTGTTTGTGTGCTTTTTTTTGTTTACTGTTGCCAAATTTTCGTACAATTGCGTTTGTGAAGTGAAATATCTACATAAATGTATTTATTTGAGATTCTTTGCCTAGTGAGGTATATTTATCTGCGTATACAGGCGTGGTTTCTGCCAAAGGTGCTAAGATGTTCAGCAATAATAAGAGTCGATATATTAAAGTCAGTGGCGGATCCAAAACCCCCCAAAACCCCCCCGCTGGATCCGCCACTGATTAAAGTTCATTATCATGGTATATAAGAAATGTGGATGTAGAAAGTTATTGTAGATTTTTTTGCGTTTTTAGGATTTCTCTCTGACGTCGGGATTTCTTTAAGGACTTTGAAATTTCAAATACATAATTAATGCAAACAATTATTGAAAAAAATGCAGTGCAATGTAGACTAACAACATAGGTAAATTTTTTCATGCAGAAGGACGAAAAAGTATTGAAAATAACCTGTTCTTCTTAAATATATAGTTAGTAGTAGAATATACATATATATTAGTTTGAGTTAATTTTTCTTAACTCTTTTGAACTGTAAAAACCGAAAAATTGGACTAAAAACTCCTTTCTCATTGCTCAGCTAGTAGCTGCGGTCCTTTGTATTTCCATGATGAGTTTTACGCCTGCATGGTCGATTTGTCACAGGTATAGACAATTTGGAGTGTATTTATTATTCTTTGTCTGGCCACACACCGGTAATCGTACAGAAATTGCTTTGATATCCAGCCGTCTTCAAGGGCGGGCATTTAGGCGCGTTATAAGATATTTCTCTTTTCAGCAGCTTTTGCTTGGAATTCTTAATTCAGGTTTGCCAAGCTTAGCTGTGAAAAGGATTGCTGGTACAGTTGCGATTATCTTTGACTTCTCGAAGAATTGTTAAATTGTTAAGGTTGATCCTGATACATAGTAGGAGTTGATCATCCCCAGAAACCTATGGAAAACCCTTATTTAGATTAGTTAATCACCTCGCCATAAGATCGAAAATATTTTAACAGAAAAAAATATATAATGTACGACATCTATGCCATTCCTCAGATAAAATACAACCCCAAAACACATGATCCCGAATCGGTGCGAATTGATGGCGGCGGACGTTGTTACCCCAATTGCGCCTCAGATGTCTGGCTGCGTTCGTGCGAAGAAGAGATTGTGGAACCCATCGAAGGCCACATTAGCGGTCACATTCCCACATGGTTGAATGGCAGTTTGCTGCGCAATGGTCCTGGAAATTGGAAGGTGGGCGAAATGACATTCCAACATCTGTTCGATTGCTCAGCTTTGGTGCACCGCTTTGCTATAAAAAATGGCCGGGTCACATATCAGAATCGTTTTGTTCAGACTGAAACATTGAAGAAGAATCGAGCTGCGCAGCGGATAGTTGTGACAGAATTTGGTACAGCGTCGGTACCGGATCCATGTCACTCGATATTCGATAGGTAAGTTAAGGCGGCAGACGCATTGGGCAGATGTTTTACATATATACTTAGCTTTAGACCAAATATGTTGATCTGTTATTGCATACTGAAAATCTTTTCACTTCCTAGAGTATCTGCAATATTTCGACCTGACAGCGGTTCCGACAACTCCATGATATCCATTTATCCATTCGGCGATGAGTACTATACATTTGCAGAAACGCCCATGATACACAGGTACTTTGCCTTTTAAATTTATTTATATGTATTTTTAACCAGTCGAAGCCCTTTTGAACTTTCTCAATGTTACTCCACTTGTACAGAATCAATCCGCGCACACTCGCCACCGAGGGCCGCATCTGCGTGACTGATTATGCGGGTGTGGTAAACCACACCTCACATCCGCATGTGCTGCCCAATGGCACGGTGTATAATCTCGGCATGGCCGCCACCAAATCAGGACCTGCCTATAATATTATTTGCTTTCCACATGGCGAGCAAATGTTTGAGGATGCTCATATCGTGGGTGCGATTTCTTGTCGTTGGAAGCTGCATCCTGGTTATATGCACACATTCGGTGGGTGGCGCATGCGCATAAAATGATATAATTTACATACATATATACTAAGTAGTTGACACTTGCCAACAAATTCTAATTTCACAGGCATTACGGAGCATTACTTTGTTATCGTTGAGCAGCCACTGTCCGTTTCGTTGACGGAATTCGTCAAAGCCACTGTATCCAATGAGCAACTCGCCTCGTGTCTGAAATGGTTCGAGGATAAGCCAACGCTGTTCCATTTAATGGATCGCAAAACTGGTAAAGTACGCTACACTTTTCAATCGGAAGCTTTCTTCTATCTACACATCATCAATCAGTTTGAGGAAGACAACCACGTAGTGATCGACATATGCTGCTATAAGGATCCGGAAATGATCAATTGCATGTACTTAGAGTCCATTGTGAATATGCAATCGAATCCGAACTATGCGTCACATTTTCGTGGACGCCCATTGCGGTTTGTGCTGCCCTTGGGCGCCGAGAATGCCGATGTGACGGTGTTCAAAGAGCGGCCAACCAATCAGCGGCGTGTGGCGAAATCTTTCTCGCTTTCGGGCATAAGTACGCGCCTGCAGCCGCCACCGAAGATGAAGCACTCCGAGTCGAATTACGAGGATGTAACAAAAATGGCTCTTAAAAAACTGGAGGAAGAGGAGATGCTAGAGTACAGCGTTGGTGCTGACGAAAGAGAGCAGGCGAAAGAGAGAGTCGACGGTGAAACAATGATCAATTTAGTCACATTAGAGTATAGCACGGCAGAGGCGTATCAGCTGAGTAATCGAAGCATACTTGTGCGACCAGAGTTGCTTTGCGATTGGGGTTGCGAGACACCGCGTTTACACTACGACAAGTTTTTGGGTAGGTTTAATGGTTTCGTGCCTGTGTGGGTTTCATTGCTTATTTGAATTGATTTTTTAGGTAAAAAATATCGCTACTTTTATGCAATTAGTTCAGATGTGGATGCTGAAAATCCAGGAACTGTAAGTATTTCATTTCATAGTTTCCGTGTCTCTACATTCAGAGCTTACATATACTTGTATGTACTTTTATATTTCCGTATCTGCACAGCTCGTCAAAGTCGATGTGGAAGCGAAAACCATAGAAAAGTGGTGCGAACCGAATTGTTACCCCAGCGAGCCGGTATTTGTGGCCGCGCCAGATGCCCAAGACGAAGATGATGGTGTGGTGTTGGCCTCTATGGTTTGGGGTGGCTTGAATGAGAACTCCGTGGGACTGCTGGTGTTGTGCGCCAAAACATGGACTGAGCTGGGACGCTGCGAATTTCATACCAGTGGGCCAGTGCCAAAATGCCTGCACGGCTGGTTTGCGCCCGGTGTGGTGTAAATTACCCAAACAATGAAAGTTATTCACAATGGTACGGAGATCAAGCTATTTTGGCTAGGCATTCCGTTTAAGTGAAATTATTAGAGTTTTTATTAAACCAATACGCGTCTTAATTATATATGTAGTTATAAATAAAATACTGCTTTGATAAATATAACTTATCTACTTAGTTAATAAATATTAATTTAAAATTTCAAGTTAATCACATTATAAATGAATTCTTCCCATTTCTTCTGGAAGACGCGATTAATTTTGCGACGCTCCTCAGACGTTAAGATGGCATACCTATTTAGTATAAAGAAGATAAAAACGTATATCATTTCATTTTAGTGAATTATTTAGTCCCATACGAGTGCATACTTTATTGAATTCAAAGCGAGCTGTTTGAGAAACCGCAAA
Organism: Rhagoletis pomonella; assembly: GCF_013731165.1. Classification (NCBI taxonomy): domain Eukaryota; kingdom Metazoa; phylum Arthropoda; class Insecta; order Diptera; family Tephritidae; genus Rhagoletis; species Rhagoletis pomonella. Next base: position 89,373 of record NW_023458860.1, on the reverse strand, counting down.
TCCGCCTCAGCTGGCGCCAGCGCCATGAAGGTGTAGTAGAAATCGTAGCTCAAACCTTTTGAATTCCACATGCCCGGGTAATCGGCCGTTATGACAATCGGAAAGTTTTCGGCTATAAGAAATGTGGCCGGGTGGTTGCGCAAATCCCACACAAGACCCATTACCTGATTCGAAATCGGACTAACTTCGATGGCAATGTTACGTTTCTTGACGGTTGACCAAATGTTTGGGTGCTTTGGCAGTGCATAACCATGGCCAATGCGTTTAGTGTTGAGCAGTAGTGCGTCTATGAGATTCCAATCGGTTTTGCCAAACCAATCTAAATGGAAAAGGAAATGTTTAATAATTATTGTGAGAATTTCTGCAAAGGAAGAAAGTGATAATTGATAAAATAAAATATACGAAGTTATGGTAAAATCAAACAGAACACCGAATATCATCGCTTTCGTTATCGGCATTAGCAGCGTGGCTGTTACTTGCCTTATCGATATTTTTATTATGATTCTTGCCGTAGATGTCCTTAGTTTCTATTAGGTTTATCTGGTTACTGGTAGTACTACCAGCAAACCCCCTCCAACAATGTAGCCCTTTGCAATACCACAAGGATCGACAGCCCCGAGTCTTCTATAAAACCAATTCTTAAAGTCAACAAACTTGAGCTGTTGCCGTGTGCTTGCCGCTTCGTTTAGATCATTCAAAAATCCTGCATCCAAAAATTATTGCGTCTTGCAACAGCTTCAAGCTCGTTTTCATTAAGACCGCTTCTACATAAGCACGAGTCCCATACTGTTTGTCTTCGTATACATATGGGGAATGCCAAATCTTTCTCCACCTGGTCTTTCCTTTGCCTACATTCGTACGTTACGACCCAACACACGCGTAAAAGCCTCGAAATCTTCCGTAAAATCTTTCTCTCGAATACTGCAAGGGCCATCTCATAGGACGTTGTCATTTTCGATACTTTTTCATCATATACCAGCATTGACATGATGAGTGACCTGTAGAGTGCGTTCAGGGAAGACTCCGTAACGATAGTTATCTATTTTTAACCGACTTAAAAAAAGGAAGAGGTTATCAATTTGTTGGATTATTATTATTTTCGTACGTTACCGCATAGCTTTGCACCATGTTAACCGATTTTTCAAAGGGAAGGTGGTAGCTCAGGGTTGGTGCCATTCTAATTTGGTTAAGATCCGATCATTGGATCATGAAGAAATTAACGGTACTCTTAGATTTTTATATGAGAATTGAAGTCGGGTTTGTTTTTTGTTTAAGAATTATTTGTTTAGTTACAGAAGATCTTGATCTTTCTCTTATACATACCACACACAGCAACGTGTAGGTTTGTCCTGTCCGGAAGATTTAGGGGTTGGTAGATTTTTTTACGCAAAATGATTTTTTTGCACTGTGCGCCATACAGAAGGGCTAACAACTCCTGCTTCATTAAGAGAGTTCTTTTCATACACATGAACGGAAAATATTGTAATCTTTTTATAAAGCAGCATCCAACTTGATGTTGGAATTAGAGATGGGGCGAGTCACTAATATTCAATTCCGATTCCGTCCATGCCGATATAGAATTTTTATGTTCTGAACCCACCCATCTTGTCGTCTCTCAGGTCTGTTCTCGTGGGTTCCACTAAATAAAATTCGCATGACCTTCAAATTGCTTTTATATAATATACTTGAATAATTTTTTTTCTCGAACATTTTAGTACATTTTTTTAATATTTGGATGTTCCGACTTTTATTGGGAGTGCCGGCAAAGGATTTGCTCCCTTCCCGACAGCAAACTTTTAAAGGCTTTGCCGATACCGCCCATCCGGGCATTTTAAAACTGGGACCGTGGGTTCTGCGGGCACCGATTTTCCGTGCCCATCTTTAGTATACGAGTATCCCTATTGAAATATAGTCTATGCACAAACTTACTAGTCTCGCCCGCGTGAAAGAAAAAGTTGGCAGTTGATGGCATATCTGTTAATTCATTGACGAATTTGTGCAGCGGATCGCCGGCATCTTCCTGCCCAAGCAAATCAAAGCCAATAATAAAATTTGGCTTGGCATCACTGCAAACAAAAAGTTTACCGTATAAATATTAATCAGTATTTCGAAAGGAGTCTGTATTTACTCACTGCAGTTGCTTAAAAGTTATTAAGTGTTGTGCCATTTCATCCACAGATGCCTCGTTGGGCTTTGTATAGATTACCTTGAGTCCCACAAAATCGGGGTGACGCGCCTTGAAGCCCTCAACGATTGCCTCCATTTCACTGGCAACTGCAAGTGCATTGAATGTGCGATTGTTATCGCCATAGAGCTAGCAATATTTTTTTTGGATCAAAAGTGCAAATGGGCAACAATATTAAAAGCTTTAACTCATCTCTCAAACGGCAAATGCTAGAACATACCGGTGTCAGTGGCGTTCTCAGTTCTGCATAGAATATATTATCCTCACATAATTCTTCCAGCAATCGTTTGTGATAGTTGCAAAATGTCGGCTGATAATTGTAAAAATTCTCTACACTCTTAAATATACTTTGGAAGCGTTGCCAAATTTTGCGTTTATCCGTAATCATGGCTGCAAATATTGAAAATAATAATTAACTTAAAACTTTGTGTAAATGTATCTTCATTTTCGCTATTTCCACCTACATTCCGGATGCACCGTGTACATATTAATGTGTTTCTCCAATTGTCGCTCGTAAAGTCGCCGATCCTCAGCATTGATGCGTTCCAAACAAACATTTTGCACTTCACTGTGGCACTTGCTCTGCTCATAGGTGAATATAAGCAATCCACTCAGATCACGGCAGGTATACAGATTATAGAGGGTAGTTAAATTGCTGATAATCCAACGAGAACTGACCATGCCGGTATTGTGGCCATGCAACAGCGCCCCCTTGGGTAACTTTTGTATGATGCGAAATACTTCGCTCTGACGTAAATACTGTTTGCCTTGAAAGAAATGCATTGCCGGTGGGAATTTCTCGGGTGTCTTGAAGCCTTCAGCTAACTGTAGACGATTTTGAAATGTTAATTTTAATTGCCTTCATAACATTATTGCGCTCACCTCTGCTCGCTTGGCGTTCATTAATATGCTGTTCGCCTTGTCCTCCGCCGATGTTAGCCAAATATTGCCACCAACTGCAGCGGAGCGTTCAGCATCTATGATTTTGTTGCGGAGTGTGTCATATGCTGTTTGCAAAATGAGACAAAAAATTGGAATATTTCATTTTAATCAAGGACTAATGAACGATCGGCAAAAGCCACAGCTGTTCTATGGGCTGCTGAATGAATACTGGTAACTTTTAAATATTTTGAAGAATATCATTGTGGTGTTTGTTGTCCCTCGAAAACCAATTAAATCTTGCGCTTTTTCAACTGATCTCTTTGGGAAAAAAAGAAAAATTCGGCATGGCTATTTTACGTGTCTACGACGCTTTAGTTTCCGTGTGAAGTGAACTTTACAGACAGGGTGACTCTCTTCGTGTGATTTCTTTAATCTGATGTTGGAGAAGATAATAAGATCTGCAGAACTGAACGGTTCAATAACAATTTTGTTTACAGGTAACAGGTTTACATTGCCATCATCGGCAAAAATAAACCGCTAAGTCTGTTCCGCATTTTCCAAGTTGGATATGAGAGCATAGCGATTCAAAGAGAAGACGAAGTATCTCCTCTCAGTAGCTGTTAGCAGAGCTATGCCGTTGCGCTGACCCAGAGAAAACATAATTCATACGGCCAGGAATAACCAAAGCTGAATGGATAAAAAAACCCATGACTATCCAGTTAACAAAGTATATTGGAGCCATACACCCAGCTTATTCCTGACCGAGCATCGACCGAGGATCGGATCTCACCCCCAATTTGAACCTTATATAGAGACACCTTTCTTTACAATCTTCAGAAATTGGATCAGAGGTGGCGTACTGTGACAGACTGTCGTATATCCGAACTTATGTGGCCTATGACGACTTCTCTAGAAGCCGCAGAGACGACGACGAGCGGGAGCACCTTCTTTGTAGATGAGGAGCAGAAATACCATACTAGGAGCATATGAGTTTACATCGTTACGAGAACTATCTGATATAAGTCTCCACAACATAGTCAACTTTATCAACCTCGCAGGTTGGTTCTCACCTGGTAACCTATCTCCTGTCATCAAACAAACAGTTAGCGTATTCGCGCCCTGGCCACCACGGCACAGTTGACAGTTATATGTAATAAGTAGAATTGCATAGTGCAGCTCCGACGCTCCAGCCCTGAAAGTATTCAACTTGTAACCCGCTGGTGGCAGCAGAGGAAGAGGGAGGCCGCCACTGCGATGGAAAGACTACACGTTAAAAAGCCAAACTAAATTTGATCAATAAATAAAATAAAACATTACAAAATGTTGTTAAGTCAAAGAGTCCAACCATCTCTCTCTCAACCATGTCTAAAAGTCGAATTAAATATAATAGGTTACTTAATGAAATATTACAGTATGGCTGCAAAACATTCTTTCCACTAAAAGTACATTATTTTAGAAAATATAAATGACATCAGTTTACTTTCTGGGTACCCGGTCACAACCGATTGCGATTCCACTTGCACCGAATAGGTATGACCGCAGTGTGGGAATGCCGGTTCTGCCTTAAAGATGATGAAACTTCAGAGCATATTCTATGTTACTGTACGCCTTGGTTCAGATTAAGATTGATCCATTTCAAAGCTTCAATGGTCGAACCCTTTGTTTTGTTTACATGTAAAGAATTCGCCCACAAAGGGCCGCTCAGGCTTCATTAGGCAAGCCGAAGGTATCTTGGCAACACTGGGTTAGGGGTACTCCCTTTAACAGAAACAAAAGAACTTTCAGATGGGTGTCTCTTGTTCTGTTACACCTAAGAACTGACTAACTAACTAACTATATGGTATGCGTAATAGCTAGCTACGAAATGAAAGTTTTTTTTTAGCTGAAATGGCCAATTTACTAGAAATTCGACACTTAAAAAAAATACATATTTTTAATACTTTCGATAATAAAATTTATTTTATTTTTTGTTACATTTGAAATCATAACGTTAAACTGAACTTAACGCGGGCGGTACTGCGTTCAAAAGCTAGTAAATCCATAAATGTGTGTGTGCATTGCAAATGTGTGCAATTTAATTTTGCGATTGCATAGAGAAATTTTCACTTTCAGTTTTTGTATATTCATACCCTGCAGAGAAATCGCGAACTAGCGCATCAAATTTCTAGTTCCATATTAGATCTTTATCGGCAAAAATGAACCAGTCCGATAGTAACTAGATCTTCACAAGTTCAAAATCCGCGAAATGTGGTACTTTAAAAAAAAAACTATTTTATTTCAATTTTTTCATTAGAAATCTATATCGAAGGTGACGAATTTAGAACTGGTTCGGAATTATCGAGAACGAAGTGCAGCAGCGGGCAATTTACATTTCCTAGGACATCGCCATGTGAAATTTGCCAGTTGTTTGCATGCAAAAGAGATTTATCGCACACCAGTTAAGAACTGGAGATTTTCCAATCAGGGTAATCATTTGTTTGTGTACATATTTATATATGTCATATGTAAGCAAGTTGTGCATATGTATGTATGTATGTATGTCCATGAGTATCTCTGCCTCTCTGCATGCACTTTACATAAATTTTAAAATAATTCCATTTAGACACTCATGGTCATCGCAATTTTTCAATTTCATAAACATTATTTTTCATGATCGCAGTGACCAAGTTGTAAGATAATGCAATTCCTAAAAATTTAGCGGTTTCTATAACGGTCTGAAAAAATTAATATAATTTTTTTAATTTCACTAGATTTTGGCTTGATATCTGGTAAACTTGTAATATTATTGAAACATATTCGTATAAATTCACAAACTAACTGAGTTATAGCTGGTCAAATGGTCAAAAAAAATGTTGTCGAATTTTTTCGATTGAAAATAATATAAAATTTTTTCAATTCTCGAATTTTCGTGGAGGCCTTTAATTTGTAGGTAAGTAAAAATAAAAGGTGTTCCCCATGATGTTTATATTTTAAGGACCACCCTACACCATGCATTTATTTTTCATTGTTTTATCATTTTTAAGCAATTTTCTCTTACATATTTCGGCACATTCGATGACAAAAAGTACGGATAAGCTAATTGTAAGCCATAAAACCGATATTTTGCGCATTTCATATAACTCTTTTTTTTTATTTAAATGTCAGCAGCTTCAGTTGTTAATATTTTTATTTTTTTTTAAGTTCTATTAAATGTATCCTTTAGTGTATATCCTTCAAACCCACTGGCCCAACGACCGCTGTTGACTTTCCTAACCGTTCCGTACCGTTTCACAAATGCAACTGAAGCAGATAGTGCAAATTGCTTACAAAATATGCCCAACAATGCGAATATTTGCGCTAATCCGGCTTTGCAGTCCACCCTCTCCAGCTGTGGCTGTGTGGATAATCCGAGATTGACAATTCAAGAGTAAAAGTAGGTTTCATTTACTTAGGGCGTACATACATACATATATACAAACTTACCTACATATGTACATACATATGAACATACTTTCGCCATCCACCCACACACATCGTAGTTGTTGTTATCGTTTACATAAATCGTTGCCTATAAAAAGTATGCAAAAGCCAGCATTGCAATTTAAGTTTCAGTTCAGTGTCAACAACAAGAACAAAAACAAGAACAAGAACAAAGATTGACAACAATATGTACTGTACTGAAAGTATCATCAGCTGAGCTGTGTTGAAAGCCACGCGGATCAGTTATTTAAATAGCTTTAATGCTATACTCGCATCAAAATACATACATATGTACATACATACATACATACACCGAGCATATGTAAGTATGTATCGCCCATTGACCGTCACCCAGTAAAGGAGGCAATGAATGAATGAATGAAATTTCGCTGAATGACTACGCTAACGATGAATGGTCACTAGGTATGTATGTATGTGTGTATGTGTGTATGTGTAGGTATACCTACTATAACATTTTGCGTTTTTATGCCCACTAATGATGTTATGATAGCGGTGTGGGAGTAGATACTGCCCACCCACCACATGCAATCTATGGGGAGGCACGTTCTTCTCTGCTCGTCGATTACTTGTTATCAAATTTCGTAATGTAATTGTGAAGTCAAGTTCAGCCGAGCAATTTGTAGTCAGTCACTTTTAACATTTTATTGGTTGCCATGTTATTGTTGTTGTTGCACAAATAGCTTTTATTTCTATGTCAATATATTTGCATATGTATGTATATGTATGCATTTATTTAGTTGGTGTGCTTAGGAGAGCTTCCTATTTTTAGTATTTTGGTATAATGTTTGTAAACAAAAACTATGTATGTACATAAGTGTAACGTGGATAAATACACGTTCAATTTAATATTCGCTACACTGCGAAAAATACACGACATAAATGGCTAACAATTTTATATATACACTAACGATGCCCGCGATTCCGTCTGGGTAGCTTATTTCTTTTCCATATACTACTGGCAGCAGACTTTCAAAGCTAAAAATACAGCTTTGATGAATTAAAAAAAAAAAATTACCCGCAGTCGCAGTTACGATGAAGTTGAATTTTTCCTCAACTTTCATCGACTTTTTCGCAGTATATTTTAATTTCATCTAAACCGTACTATAAATAGAGTTTTTCTGATTAACTCGACTCTAGCGCCACGAGGTGCCAGTCGCACCCCAGTATACGTTTCTAATTTCATCGATATCTTTACTTTTACTATAATAACTGTACAAAAGTCGTGTTTGTACATTGAAATTTATTTTCAAAAGAATGACCGATGGTGATGCAGGGAATACATATAAGAGGACACATCCTATAGGCGTGAACTTTTTAATAAGCTATAACTTCGGAACCAGAAGTCACATTTCTTTGAAATTTGGTGTGAAGATCTATGGTAAATGCATACAAATGGGTTTCCGACAGATGGCGTTGGAGTCGAGATCGTTACATAATTCGCTGGAATCAAGATATTTAGATACCCACGGGAAGATTACGCACAATGTGAATTATCGTCTAAAAAATTATCTGACATCAACCGACTAACTTTTAATTCAGGCCTTAAATATGATATCTGGGTTCCAGTTTAACCTGTAACAAAACTTGACCATAGATACGAAATAAGTATAAAAATATATTTACTATACACTGGCCGACAAAATTACTTCTTTTTAGGCCTATCGGTCTGTCTTCGATTTTGCTAAAAACGATTGAGAGACTGAACATAAGAAACGCGATTCCAAGAGCTCAATATGATTATTGCAATAAAAGGTCGGCGGATACCTCCCTGCACACATTGGTAAAGTGGTTAGATGAAGCCTTCACGCATAAAGATTATTCAGTCGGGGCCTTCTTCGATATTAAGAGAGCCTTCAACAATGTCACTCCAAAGGAGATAGTCTAGTCTATTCATAACCTGGGGGTTGAAACTTATGTAATAAGTTTTATCTACAGCTTACTTCATGACAGAACTGCCGTAGAGGAGTGGGGGAGCGCAGAAAATTAGATTGTTACAAATTTTTGGATAATGGGCGTGACGCCGCCCCCTTATGACCACAAAGGTGTATCTCGGTAACCGATTTATCAATTTGAATCGTTAAAAACTATTTAAATCAGACAAAAATTACACCCGTTTTTCGCATGACGGTAAATTTCAGAAATACGAAAACTTCGATATTTCAATAACACAAATGGAGGACACAAATTTACTCCATGTGAATAGTTACAACAATCTCTTAACAATAAACAAGACTGCTGTAGACTTTAAGAAATTGAAACCATATGAAATCGAATGCTAAGGAAACGTACATTTTACGTTTTTGCTGGCTGGGTATACTTCCTTACAGGATGGAGTTGTGATAGTGTTTTGGTAAATGAACGATATGTGTGTATATGATAATATGATATATGTTACAGCATTTAGTAGACACATTCATATGTATGTATATCTATTATTTTCAAATGTTTAAATTAAAAATTGCAAATTTTCTAATTTAAATGGTGATTTAAGAAAAACTGAACTTAGTTTTCAAACAATTTACATCAAGTACAAAACGCTTAGACGCATTTTCGTTTTTTATTTTATTTCAAACTAACAACTATTTCAGTAATAACTGCATTACAGTGCGTGTGTATCAGCCAAAGGTAAAAAAAAATCACACTTTTGCATAGAACCAAACCCAATTAAAAGGTTCGCACATTAGCTGAGTAAATGAATTTGCTACCAATTTCGAATACAAAGTCGTCATCAGAGGAGTCAACAAACCGTGTACGAGCGTCGCATAAGAATGATGTTGTCGTGCTTACATACATATGTATGTATGCAAGTACATATGTACATATGTTTGTGTGGTTGCGTGTGTAATAATTTTTTGATTTAGACAAATAGTTAATTTGTATGGCATGCAAAAAAGGCAACGGTAATGCAAAAAACACTACACGAAAACAGAAATCACTTAACATTCTAGCAACTTGACAAATTAAAAAAAAAAAAACACAGCTTTGGAGAGGTGAGTGTGCGCGTGGGTGCTTTTCAGGTCGAAAGCTTGTAGTGCGAATTGTGATTTGTGTGAGTTTGTTAATGATGAATAGCAATAATGACATAAAAAGCGTCACACACAAACACATGTCAACAAATATTAAGTAATGTGTAATGTGCAAGTTTGTATTCTGGCGCTTTATTAAGGAAATATTAACAAATTACAGCATGCGAGCTGTTGGCGGCAAATGACATTTACGAAAAAGAAGACAATTAACTTATAATGATTACATAATTCCTGTCTTGGATTCATTGTGTTGTTTTTACACAAATTGCACACATATATATGTACATTAGAATGATCCGAAAATACGCGCGTGGGGGAAAAGTTGAAAATGGTAAGCTCTCACCCCTAGGATTCTTCTAACGCTAAAAAATGCATTACGGGACCAATAAAAAGTCATTAGTATTCAAAAATGGTGAAATAAACAATTTGGTATTATTATTGGACGAATTACATATACCATTTCTACGAAAAAGTGTTCTTCCCATATGAAATATATGGGACAGTTCATGGGCTTTGAAGCAGTTCTAAATATAGTTTTTTGAAAAACGTAAAAATACGGGTATACCTTTTATTCATTTAGGAGAATCCTAGGTGTGATAGCTGAAAATTTTAAAATTTTTGGACCACCCTAATGTACACATTTTTGTGTAATTTTTTATTTAGAGTGCTTAGCACATACTGCATACTTTCATACATACATATTGACAATTCCGCCTTTGTATCCCTAGCATTCCCAAAGTCTTCCGTTTGTTCATCAATGATCTCAAAGCAAGCTTGAGAGTAGAACGCTAAATACAATAGTCTATAGCCGTCATCCCTGCTGTTAGAACTCCATAAGCAAGTGTACTGCGCTGGGCATGCCTGGCCTAAAGCCTGCTTAAAGACAAGAATAACTTTGATATTACTATGTAGAAAAAATATCTCATATTTAGGCTCCATGAATAGATGGTGTGTCTGACTTGCGAGTTTTCTGTGTACGTGTTGACTCGTCTTCCGACTACACGCTGTTGAGTCATTTAGATTCATGCCAAAGTCATGTCGTTGTAACTAACACCCCTGCAAAAAATTGTGCAACAAATCTCTATAGAGAGTATTCCGAGATTACTCTCAATCGGGTACAATTGGGCATTAATTAGTCGCAACTAGTCTTATACGGGTACTAATGGAGGCCAATTAGTCTCGACTCATCCCTTATGGGTATAATTGGAGATCAATTAGTCCCCAACTCATCTCTAACGGGTACTATTAACGATTTAATGATATGTACGCACTTAGTCAATGAAATTTCATGTGCGGCGTTGGCACACAGAGAGAGTATTCGCCTAACAAAACTGAGCACCCCGGTTCGAATCTCAGCTGGCGCAAATTTTTATTTTTATTTTTTAAAAGTGACTAGTCGCTTTTTTACCCGTTCGGGTATAAAGGTGAACAATTAGTCTTCTCATAGGACATGCTCGAACAAAAGCGATCAGTTCATTCCATATAAAGAGATCGAAAGTGGTATTAGTCGCATGCTCCTTTGCGATTGGTCCCGGAGTCATCCCGGGTTAGTCCCATTTTTTGCAGGGA